>NW_010296214.1:0-4019 GCF_000700745.2 Antrostomus carolinensis | reverse complement strand
GATCACCTCCCTCAACCTGCTGGAAACACTTATAGTATCATAGAATAGTTGCGTTGGAAGGGACCTTTAAAGGCCATCTAGTCCAACTCCCCTGCAATGACCAGGAACATCTTCAACTAGATCAGGTTGCTCAGTCACGTCCAACCTGACCTTGAATGTTTCCAGGGATGGACCATCTCTGGGCAACCTGTTCCAGTGTCTCATCACCCTCATAACAAAAAATGTATTCTTTATATCTAGTCTGAATCTAAACCATCACCCCTTGTCCTGTTGCTACAGGCCCTACTAAAAAGTTTGTCTTCATCTTGCTTATAAGCTCCCTTCAAGTACCAGAAGGCCACAATAAGATCTCCCTTCTCTTCTCCAGGCTCAACACCTCCAACTCTTTCAGCCTTTCTTCACAGGAGAGGTGTTCCATCCCTCTGACCATTTTCATGGGCCTCCTCTGGACCTGATCTAAGTGATCCATGTCTTTCATTTGCTGAAGAGTCCAGAGCTGGACACAGTACTGCAAGTGGGGTCTCATCAGAACAGAGAAGAGGGGCAGTGCCCAGCTTTACATCCACCAGTACCCCCAAGTCTTTCTCTGCAGGGCTGCTTTCAATCCCTCCATCTCCCACCCTGTATTGATACTGCAGGTTGCCCCTTCCCAGGTACCGGATCTTGTTAAGAGGTTCACATCAGCCCACTTCTCGAGCCTGTCCCTCTGGATGGCATCCTGTCCCCTCCTGCATGTCGACCTCACTCAGCAGGCTCTGACACCACTCAGCTTAGTGTCACCTACAAATGTGCTGAGAGTGCGCTCAGTCCCATTGATTATGTAATTGATTAAGATCTTATACAGTACTGGTCTCATTGGACACCACTAGTCACTGATCTCCATCTGGACATTGAGTCATTGACCACTACCTTCTGGATGCAACCATCCAACCAATTCCTCATCCACTGAATAGTCCACTCATCAAATCCATCTCTCTACAATTTAGAGAGAATCAGGTTCTGAAGGACCATGTCAAAGGCCTTACAGAAGTCCAGATAGATGACATCTTTAACTCTTCCCTTGTCCACTGATGTAGTCGCTCCATCATAGAAGGCCACTCCGTTGGTCAGGCAAGATCTGTCCTTGGTGAAGCCATACTGACTGTCTCAAATCACCTCCTTGTCCTCCCTGTGCCTCAACATAGCTTCTAGGAGAATCTGTTCCATGATCTTCCCAGGCACAGAGGCGAGGCTGGCAGGACAGTAGTTCCCAGGTCCCTCCTTTCTATCCTTTTAAAAATGGGTGCAATATTTCCCTTTTTCCAGTTGCCAGGGTCATCATCTGACTGTTGTGACTTTTCAAATATCATGAAGAGTGGCTTGGCAACTCCTTCAGCCAATTCCCTCAGGATTCTGGGGTGTATCTCATCAGGTCCCATACACTTATGTATGTTTAGGTTCCTCAGGTGGTCATCAACCTGATCTTCTCTTACAGTGGGAGGGACTTTGCTCCCCCAGTCCCTGTCTTGTGGTCCATCTACTTGAGAGGCATGAGAAGAGATTGCAGATAAGAATGAGGCAAAACATTTGTTGAGTACCTCAGCCTTCTTCTTTTCTGCTGTTACCAGTTTACCAGTTGGGTTAATCGATGGGGTACGCTTTCTTTGACCTTCCTTTTCTGGCTGACATATTTGTAGAAGCCCTTATTATTCTTTGCATCCCCTGCCAAGTCCAGCTCCAGCTGTGCCTTGGCCCTCCTGACCCCATCCTTACACAACCGGTAGTGTCCCTATACTCTTCCCCGGATACCTGTCCCTGCTTCCACTGCCTGTGTGTTTCCTTCTTGCCCGTTAGTTTAACCAGCAGGTCTCAATTCAGCCATGCCAGTCTCTTTGCACTGCCTACCTGATTTCTTACACCTGGGGACTGAGAGCTCTTGCACTCTGTGGAACTGCTACAAATGCAGCCCAGGATACCATTAGCTTTCTTTGCTGCAAGGCCACATTATAGTTTTGTGCATTCACTCCATGTGTGGAAATCATTTCAAGACTTTAAGGATGCATCTCACTTACAACTGGGTTCTAATACCAGTGTCTCCCTGTGAGTTATGCCTCTGTGCTTCAAATATACTCACTGGAAAGCAAGAAAATGAAAAGACTTGAGAGAAACATTCAGGTCCCCATACCAAGAAAACTTGTATTTTATATATATTGATATATATTTGAATCATTTCTTTGGCTCCACGGATTGTTGTGACCATTGGATGCCTGACTCACAAATAAATACCCGGATTTGTCTGCCTAGACATAGGTCTGTCAATCTCTCCTCTGGTCAGCTAGGAGGAGTCCCACCCAAGAACATCTACATAAGGTCAGACTGAAGCCTCACCTTGCTTGGTAACTTGATTCTTTAGACAACCATTAGTGTATAGGCAAGACTAGAAGAATAAGTCAACATATACTGCTAGGGCTACAGAATAGTTCGCTACCCTCCAGAAACTCGTGCAGCAGTATGTGCTGTCATTCTAATACACTACAGCTTGTTTAATTCCTGTGACTGTATTGACTGGGGGATTGGACTAGATGATCTTTTGAGGTCCCTTCCAATCCCTAATATTCTGTGATTCTGTGATTCTGTGACTGGACTGCAGGGATAATAATGAAAATTTAAATACCCAATTTACATCTTAATTTGCATACCTAGAGTTAAGTATCCTCATCTTCACCTGATTCTTGCCCATGCTGACTACACAGCTGAATCATCCTGTCCCCTGTAATGAAGACTTCTTCACTGACTATAAAGTAACTGCAGATATTTTGAACACATGAAGATACCTACACAAGATGTCTTCACCAGCAAATGGAAGCTAAGAATTGGGCTTTTTTGTACTCAGAGAACTAGGAAAGGAAAATACATTTTATGTCCAGTTTGGTGAAAATAGATTCTTCCCCACAAAGTCTCTTGGAGTTTGCCTTTCCCAGAATTAAATGGATTTTCTTTAGTGCTGTCAATTAACTCTTCTGTTCACTCTTCGCATCTGGTCCTCTGAATGTCCACAGAGTAGAACTGACTGATAATTACTTGTCTCCATCTGGAGTAAAACACACACCTTTGTAGAGCTGATCACTCAAGGAAACCCTTTAAAGAGGCAACATCAATAAGATTGGAATAGGTTTTTTCCTTTCTGCTCTACACACTCATCCAACACTACCTAGGTAAGCTCTGCAGTGTCAAACATCTGCAATGGCCCACAAGCAGTACCCAATGCAAATCCTTAGCTCCCTGTTATAGAAGTTTTCTCCTGGTTTTTTTTTTTTTTGGGGGGAGCGTTGTTGGTTGGTTGGTTTTGGAGCTTTTTTGTGACTAAGCATAGCGCTCATAAGAGTTCAGGATTTTTGAAAAGGACAAAAAAAATAAAACAAAACCCTACACAGACACACACATAATTTTAGGGTCACAGATGCATTGTGTGATATTCAGAATAGATGCTCAAACAAGTGCTACACAGTGGTGGGATGTCCCACCGTGCATGTCTTAGGGGCTGGAAGTCATTCCTTCCTAGGAAGTATTTTATCAGTTTGAAGAAGCTATTAGCTCTGCTACAATGAGAGTCCACTTAGTACAATAGGAGTAGGTGGGTAGGTCAAAAGAGTGTGTGCTCAGCTGCTAGAGAGGAGATTCCACTGTACAAAGTCAATGTATGAAGTGTTTCTACAAAATGAAACAGTTCATGTCCACCCAAGCTCTTCCATAAGCTGAAATAATACAGTTAGAGAGAGTAATTTAAAGATTCTCTTCTGAATCACAACCCTACTTCAAAATAAATCAGTAAGGTAGACAATGTCATTACCTGTGCTGGGAGAAGTCCACCACAGTAGGTTATCTTTAGTCAACAATTTTCAGGGAAAAAATGTGACCGAGCATTTTTTCTATTTACAAAGACATAAATGAGGTTGAGAGAACACTTGAAAAAGTGAGTAAAACAGAGGTGTTGGAGCTGAAGTTTTTATACTTAGAATCATAGAATGGTTAGGGTTGGA
>NW_010296213.1:23475-31600 GCF_000700745.2 Antrostomus carolinensis | reverse complement strand
CCAAACCATTCTGTGATTCTGTGATCCTGTAACTGCAAAAATTTGTTAGTGTATACACCAATGGAGAAAAATGTTAGAATATAACCTCAGGTATAAGGATTAAATTTGGAAAGGTTGAATATTAGAAGCAACACCTTGACAGATTGAGCTGTCAAGGTGTTGGTTGCAATGAACAGGTAATGAAATAGTCTCTGAAAAGAAATGACTGCAGATGGACTTTTTAAAGCTAGATAGGACAGAAATACAAATACCAATTGGGAACAATTGTATTCTGTGTGGGAGGTGAACTGGGTGAGGTGATAAATTAAAAAATGTCAGAAATAGAAAAGACATATAAATAAAGCACTATCAGATCTTTGGGGATAAAAGGTGTTAGAGGAACATAAATCACTAGTATTCATTGTTCACAGATGGATCAAAGAAACCATCAAAAGATGACACGTTTAAATCTTCAAATTAACAAGGGAAAAAAATGTGGGCTTTTTTGTATTAAAATAAACTGAACTAGGCTAATTGGTGCTATTCAGAGAGAGTATAAGGGATTGATGTCTTGCAGTATCAAGCTGTAGAAGATAGAATGAACTTTATGAGAGTATCTAGGAGATGCTCAGGCAAATCTGGTGCCCACTGGGAAATAACTAAATCTGAAAATAAATTATAAAAAAAAACCATACAAGAGAAGGTGACATATTTTAAGTAGGGTTGACCTACTGATGTGGTTGTTGAGCCATAATTTGCAAGAGACTTAGTGTATATGTGAAGCTGTAGCATCTTGCTCAGTCTTTCTCAATTTTCAGCATTTTGCTTCATGTTAAGCATGAAAGATGTAGATGTACTTATGGGCCAGACTGTGGTCTGTGTCTCATGTTTGTGAAACATTCTGTCTCCTGCCTTAGATGCTACAGGTGTCAAATCTGAGTCAAGGGGGTGTGAGCATTCTGGCTCTGTTGAAATTTTGGTGTTGGAGTTGCAATACGCAAGGGGAAATGAAGTGCAGTGTGCCAGAAGGTGTAACTCCTGCATGTCCCATAACAGAAAACTCAATTAAGGGATCGCATATTCCACACAGCTCCCGACAGTGCATTCTGGATATGCTGAGAGACTTCCAGATAGTCTCAGGGACTTTCAAATATTATGAGCATTCTCAGACCTACCTCATCCATACAGCCAGTTATATTACCTGACAATTAAGAATCAATTGTGAATCCTGTCGTAGAATCATGGAATCATAGAATGTTGTGAATTGGAAGGGACCCACAGGGATCATCCAGTCCAACTCCTGTCCCTGCACAGGACAAGCCCAACATTCAGAACATGTCCCTGAGAGCACATGGTGACCAAATGCTTCTGGAATCTTGTCAGGCTTGGTGCCATGAGCACCTCCCTGGGGAGCCTGTTCCAGTGCTCCACCACCCTCTGCCTCAAGAACCTTTTCCTCATGGCCAACTTCACCCTCCCCTGCCACATCTTCCTGCCATTTCCTCTGCTCCTGGCATTCGTTGGTGGCCAGAGAGAAGAGATCAGCATCTGCCCCTCCTCTTCCCCTTGGGAGGAAGTTCTAGACCACCATGAGATCTCCTCTCAGTCTTCTCTTCTCCGGGCTGAACAATCCAAGTGACTTCAGCCTCTCCTTCTTGTTGGCAACACTGTGTTCCAAATCCTTTGATTATGAGCTCTCCTTTGTAGGAGAACTATTTATTTATTACAACTTACCTTTCACAAAGCTGTGGCAGTTTGACAGAAATAGACACTAAAGGAACAAACCTAGCTCTTAACAACCTTCTGTCAATGTTTGGAGTCACCCACTTCAGCCAACACCAATAATTTGGCGTTACTTTGCACTGATATAGGTATCTGCAGAAGAACGTAAAGAAAAAAGCCATTAAGGAAATTTTCCTAGACAAAGCATATAAGTTAAAGAGCCAGGAACCTAAATTTCACGATACCCCAGGTGCTTTTTGTCTTATTATCTCCTAACTAGTTACAGTAATATCACTATGCTAGACATAGAGAGAAGTTTTCTTTTAATGATGCCTCTTAACAATGTTCCATGTTCTTCTAGGTTTGCCCCATCCCATCCCAGCCTCCTCAGCCTACTGTTGTTCCAAAGCCAGTTCAATCTGTCATACACGTTCCATTGCAACCAAGCTGCCCGGGCCGAGGCAAGATGGCTAAACTCATCAATCCAGAAGAGATGACATCCAGGGATTATTACTTTGATTCCTATGCTCACTTTGGAATTCATGAGGTAATGTTTATTTTTATTTCAGCAATTATATTATAACAACAACAACAACAATAATGCTTTCTTTGATTTATTAGTTATTGATCCCCTTCCCACTTGCTCATAATTATATTCTTCTGCCTTTCCTCAGAAGATTATATAATCTGGTTAAGTGCCAAAGATATCACCCACTTCTCTAGAGACCTGTACTCAAAACCTCTGTCCCACTTAGATCCTTCTCCTCAGAACTTATATTAGCTATCTGTACAATGGTGATCTTCATGAGTGCATCAATTTCCTGCATTTATGAGGGCTGCAATCTAACCCAACCACACATGGAAACCACCTTATTGCTAAATTAGGTCTTTTGTTTTCTTGTATATTTAAGCACAGATGCCAGCAGAACAGCTACTCAGCTGACATGAGAAGCCAAGTAATTTCTTGACTTCTGGCATGTTACTTGAATGCACAGGCTGCATTAATGGGAACATATAGCCCAATAGCCCTCCTTTTCTCCTGAAAAGAATTCAAAATACACAGTGGACAATCATTACCATAAAAAAGTTGAGTGTAGACCAGTTCTTTAGAAGACACTAATATATTTATGTGACCCAGGAGGATGGGATCTTAAAGGCTAGGATGCAAAAAGACCCACAATGTGAAATCAGTGGTGCTTTTCACAAACCACATAACAAACAGTATCTATTTCCATGACTCTAGTAATTGTTCGCGGGACATGTACTGTCCTGGTTTCTCTAGGATAGGGTTAATTTTCTTCTTAGGTAGAATAGTGCTGTGTTTTGGTTTCAGTGTGGGATTTGTTATGAAAAGAATGTTGGTAACATACTCATGTTTTTAGTTGTTGCTGGAAGTCCAGGGAAAGTGTTTGGCCAATCTGCAAGTGCAAAGGACTTGGGGGGCGAAGCATAGTAATTAGCACAACCCAAAATTGACATTTGGATATGCCAACGAGATATTCCATATCATATCATATCATATCATATCATATCATATCATATCATATCATATCATATCATATCATATCATATCATATCACGCCATGTTCAGTATATTAAGGAGGGCTGACTGGAAAACTGGATTCTCTCGGGGACTGCTCGGGCTCGCTTTTCCAGGATTGTGGTGTCAGGTTTGGGGTTCCTTTTTGCTCCTCTGGGATCACTGTCAGCACATGGTAAGCAATTGGACTGTGCATCACTCATTTATATACATTATCATTATCATTATCGTTATTATTATCAATACTATTTTAAGTTTATTTTATTACAATTATTAAATTGTTCTTGTCAAAACCTATGAGTCTCCTTACCTTTACCCCTCCAATACTCTCCTCTATTCCCTGGGTGGGGGGGAAGGGAGGGGGCGATGCGAGTGGCTGTGTGGTGTTTGGCTGCCAACCAAGTTAAACTACTACATATACATAAACAAAAGTTTTCCATCTGACAGTTACATCTTGCCAGTGTAGCATTCAGGAATTCAGTCCAAGAATGGAAGAAGATAGAGGAACAATTGAGTGCAAAGGAGACCTAAGAGAAATATTGAAGACACATCAGAGACCTCAAATCAGATTGAGCTCAGGATGGAAGGATGCAGCTCTGTAGGTCTCAGGGAGTGCAGGATGTACCTGGGGCCTCTTGCTGAAGCTGAGAAGTGGGAGGTTGCCTCCTTGCCTGCAGGAGGTGTGCACTGGTAGAAGATCTGTGTCAGCAAGTAAAGGAGCTGATAGAGGAGGCTGGCAGACTTTTCATCATCAGGGACATGAGAAAGAGACTGACTGGATCTTCTCCAAGTTCCTGAAGGTACAAGAGCCTAAATCCCCACCTGTACTGAAAGGAGAGACAGTCAGAGTCTGTACTTAGCATGTTTGGAAGTGGAGACTTCTCTGATGGTGAAGGCTGGAAACTTGTGAGTTCTGGAAACAAGAAGAAGGCTCCTGATCCACCTGCAGATCTCTAGCTGCAGAATAGATTCAGTGCCTTCATTGTAGTTGAGGGGCAGGAACTTCTGTCCAATGAAGCATCAGAACCAGTTAGCCCTGAGCCACACAGAAGTTATGGGAGGAAGTGACAAGTGATAGTAGTGGAAGGCTCTCTCCTGTGGGCAACAGAGGACCCCATCTCCTGACCTGACCTGCTGTCTTGGCATTTGGATCTGAGACATTGTGGAGAGGTTGCTGACATTTATCCAGCCCTTAGACCAACCTTGGATTACTACTGCTGCTCTTCCACATGAGCATCAAAGAGACCTGGAGCATCTCAAGTGTGACTACACAGTTCTTGGGATGATAATCACAGCAAATTGCGTGAGGTGGTTTTTTACCTCAATTCTAACAGTGCAAATAAGGACTTGAGGAGAAGTGCTCTCCTTCAGGTCCACAACGGTTGTGCAGCTGGTGTCAATTATAAGCTTTCAGCTTTTACGTCTACTGGACCCTCTTTGAGAACTGGGGTCTGCTAGGAAGAAATGGAATACACCTGACAGACCAAGCCAAAAGCATCTTTTCCAACAAGTTGGCCAATCTAATGAGGAGACCTTTAAGTTAAGAATGATAGAGGAAAGAGATGATGACCCACAGTCACATGGGGAAGTGGTGGACTGAGTAGGTAAGCAAAAAATGCAGGGTGGTGTGGACAAGACCTCATAGTCAGTCAATAAAACAGAGCAGAAGGGACCCAACCCAAGTGTAAGCACACAAAAAAGGAAGTACCAAGAGTCAGCATTATGGGGAAAGGTCTCATACCTCTTCTGGAAAATTAACATGATAGAGAGCTTCTCTGAAGTTTCTGTACACTAATACATGCAGCCTGGGAAATGATCAGGAGGAATTAGAGGTTAGTGTGCAGTGGCTGCAGTCTCACAGGGATCAAAGAGATGCTGTGAGATTGCTCGCATGACTGGAATGCCACAATAGCTGGATACAGGCTCTTTGGAAGAGACACTCTAGAAAGGTAAGAAGGGACACAGAGCAGCTCAGTGCATGGAATCATGTCCACTATGGGACAGATGGTGTTCCAGCTGACAGCTTATGGGTCAGGACTAAACAACAGACCAACATGGTTGACATCAGTGTGGGTGTCTGCTACAGACCATCTAATCAGGAAGAAGAAATAGATGAGAACTTCTTCAGATAGCTGAAAGAAGTCTCATGTCTGCATGAGACATGAGTCTGATTTCTGGTCCATGGGGGACTTTAATCACCCCAACATCTGCTGAAAGACAACAGAACAGGCCATAAGCAATCCGGGACATTTTTGGAGTACATGATGATAAATTCCTGGCACAGATGACCTGAATCAATGGGGAGTGGGGGGGGTGGAGGGTGTGTGGGGGAGTGTGGTGTTCTGATCGTCCTGACACCTACTAAAAAGAATGGATCAGCTGGGGATGTGATGGTTAGGACAGGCTTAGCTGCATTAACCATGAAATGGTGAAGTTCAGGATCCTGAGAGCATGGATGCTCTTTCAGGATCCATGCATTTTGTCTTGTTGACAGCTGTGGGTTTCAGGAGAGCAGTCTTCATCCTTTTCAGGGATCTTCTTGGAAACATCTCATGGAAGATGGTCCTGCAGAGAAGAGAGGTCCAGGAAAACTGGATGATTTTCAAGGCTCATCTCTTCCAAAAACAGTCCATCCTAACATGCAGAAAGTCAAGCAGTGGTGGCAGGAGGTCTGCATGAGTGAACAGGAAGCTCCTGACAAGATTCAAACCAAAAAAGAAGCATACCAGAGGTAGAATAAGGGTCAGGTGACCCAGAAATAACTTCAGGGCCAGAGTTAGGAAAGCTAAGTTGCATCTGGACATGAATCTGGCAAGGGATGGGAAGGATAACAAAGCAGGTCTTCTCTAGGTGTATTAACAGCAAAATGAAAAGTTGTGACTGTTGCTGAATGAGGCAGAGTATCTGGTGACAAAGGACATGGAAAATTACTTCTGCAGTTCTGGTTTTACTGGGAAGACTTAACCTTCAGGAATCCTAGGTCTGTAAGGTGAGTGACAAAGTCTAGAGTGAGGGAGACTTACCCTCGACATAGAAGGATCTCTTAAAGAAATAGGACATACATAAGTCTATAAACCTGATGGACTCTCTCCAGCAGGGCTGAAGGAGCTGGTTGGTGTCATGGGCACAAATTTAATCAGAAAAAAATGTTCTTTACTGGGAGATTGGTAAAATGTTGGCTGGTAACCCGGTCTAGGTTATACATGAGTTTCTTCTCAAAATTAGTCATATAAATGAGTGAACAATGAGAAGAACAGTAAGGGAGTACCATACAGCACAGTATCTAAGCTCTGCTATCGACTTTTTGCATCATTTTGGGCAAGGCTATCAAGACTGCTGTCTTATATTCGTTTATGGAATGATTTATTTTGTGTTCAAAGAGGAACCTCATAAGGTCCCTCCACTGAGGCTCTGCATGATTTAGGAGAAAAGGAAAGCTTGGATTTCTGGATGGCTTCTGTCTGTGCCCAAAGTGCTATGGTTAGATTGCATTCTGGTTGTCAATTGTAACAGTGAAGTAATATTTAGAGAAATAAAATTGTACAAAGGATATCATGCTGCTTCTTAATAATTCAATTCTAAGTAGTTTGCATTTTACAGTTGCTTTTATGTGTGCAGTCCAAAGTACTTGAAAAACTCTTCTGACTGTGTGTTAATAACGCTTATATTATAATAAGGGAATGCGTTCAGCAGCGGTGTTGAATGCACATAAGCACTTCAAATAATAGTACCATGCTTTTGTTTCATCACAGGAGATGTTGAAGGATGAAGTGCGCACATTAACCTATAGAAATTCAATGTATCACAATAAACATGTTTTTAAAGATAAGATTGTCCTCGATGTTGGAAGTGGCACAGGAATCCTCTCCATGTTTGCTGCAAAGGCAGGAGCCAAGAAGGTGTATGGGGTAAGAAGACTTTCTCTCATATTTTGTATTTGTTTGTGCAATTTGCCTAAGAATTTGCCTTGGTGATGTACCTTTTCTTACTTGTGTTGGTTTGAAATTCTTCTCCCCAAGCTCTTCTATTCAGTGGAGTTGTGTTGCTTTCTATGACTTCCAAATCTTTTCTTGTGTGGAATCTTTGTGGTGATCTGGTACATATCACATTCCTTCTTGGCTGCAGAAAATATTAAAGACACTCAGTCCTACTCAGAGGGGTCAAAGGAACTATCTTGCTTTTTAAAATTCTTAAGTTCTGCAACTTTTTAGTCTTGGAAACAAATTTCTTTAATACACTTCTCCCTGTACATTACAACTCAGCGAATCATGCGAGAAAGCATGTGCATGTTTTCTGTGCCAACAACAATGCTTTTCAGAGGCAGAAGGGAATGATTGCCTTAAATAGGTTGAACTTTAGAAGCATGAATGTGCAGTTCTCTGCAGAGAAGTCATTAGAGAGAGCATAGATTTGCTTCCTAAGCACATTCAGAGTTATTTGTACTGACTGTAAGATGACAAATACAATTTCTTTTTTCTTTGAACTTCTGTTTGCCCTGCATACACAATACAACATAGAAAAGGGGAGTAAGGTTCTATTTCTCTGTGTACTTTGACAAAACTTTTTACTAAAATTCAGCTGGCTAAATCTCTGCATTTGAAGACACTAATGTCACTGAGTATCTAAACTGTGTGCCTTTATTGCTGGTAATAATACACGAAATGCGAGGACTCTTGTTCAATCCTCAGGCTTATATTTTCAAAATCCAATGTTAATTCTGAGTGCTTCATCTGAGTATCAGGCTCGAGCATGGAAGTATAGATAGATGAAATCAGAAGGTGCCTGCAAAAATTTTGGAGTTTAAATTATTTAATATAAATAATTGGCAGCTAGAATGTATTTCTTGTAAACCAAGCACACAATTTATTATCTCAAAGCCTTGGG
>NW_010296213.1:22062-23443 GCF_000700745.2 Antrostomus carolinensis | reverse complement strand
TCACGCAAGGATGTTGCAATGCTGTAAAAGTATAAGCATATACAAAATGTTGGTGCTGTGCTCCCACCTCCCTACATCTCAGATCCCTGGCCATATGGTCTTTCTCCCTCCCTTGTGCTGGCTCTCGTGCTTATCTGAGTCTAAAGTGAGCCAGCTCACTGGCAGAAAATTCACCCAGTGAAAGAAGTGTAAATGTGGGTGTTTGAGGGTGCTGGTCGACAGCCAGCTGAACATGAGCCAGCAGAGTGCCTGGGAGGCCAAGAAGACCAACAGCATCCTGGCCTGGATCAGCAATAGTGTGGCCAGCAGGACCAGGGAGGTCATCCTTTGCCTGTACTCAGCTTTGGTAAAGCCGCACCTCAAGTACTGTGTCCAGTGTTGGGCCCCTCACTACAAGAAGGACATGGAAGTGCTGGAGCATGTCCAGAGAAGGGTCTGGAGCACAGGTGTGATGAGGAATGGCTGAGGGAACTGGGGTTGTTGAGCCTGGAGAAGAGGAGGCTGAAGGGAGACCTTCTGGCTCTCTCCAACTCCCTGAAAGGAGGGTCGAGAGAGGTGGGGGTGGGTCTTTTCTCACAAGTAGCAAGTGATAGAACAAGAGGAACTGGCCTGAAGTTGCACCAAGGGAGGTTCAGATTGGATGTCAGGAAATTTATTTTTTCACTGAAAGGGTTGTCAGGCATTGGAATGGGCTCCCTCAGGAAGTGGTTGAGTCCCCATCCCTGGAGGGATTTAAAAGGTGGGTAGATGAGGTGCTCAGAGATATAGTTTAGTAGTAAACAGATACAGTTGGACTCGATGATCTCAAAGGTCTTTTCCAACCATATGATTCTATGATAAATACTTTTCCACATGTTTGTTGGTTTTGTTTTTTTCTTTGTGTTGGACTTTTTTACAGTTCAGGTTGTACCTCAGGCATTTATAAAGCTCAGTGACACACCAGTGTCAGATCACCCATTCCTGTTCAGCACTGAAGCTGGGAGGGGTGTGCTATCCAGGAAACTTAGCTCTCAAATGAACTCAAGGTGTGAAACTTCTCTGCTACAACCTAAGAGTTCAGCCTTCTTGCCACATGAGCTACCTCACCATGAACCCTGTCACACAGCAAGCTGCAGAGTTGCATTTGTGTTGGAAAAGCAGGTATTTGAGAGATCTGGCAGTTGCAATCTTTCTTACCTTCAAATTCAGACTTTATGGTCCTGTTGGCAAAGAGTGCCAATGGAAACTGTGAGTGTTCCTTTTAGAAAGTAAACATTTGCTATGAGTTATTACATAGAGCTGAGATGTTCCAGTTTCTTCTCTCCAGTTAGATGTGATTTTTCAAATAGCATGATGTGGGAACTGTTGACAAATGCAGAGTGTTGGTTTTCTGACTACAGTG
>NW_010296213.1:16540-22029 GCF_000700745.2 Antrostomus carolinensis | reverse complement strand
CTTCAGGTTCAAATTCATCCACTTCCCTGTCTGTTTCTTCTTTTCCTCTCTTACTCAGTGTTGGAACTTACTCCTTGCCACTACCTCAGCCAACTGCTAGATCATCTCTGGGTCTTCAGGAGGTGTAAATCATAGAATCACTGACTCATAGAAAGATTTCATTTAGAAGACCTCCGGAAGTATCTAACCCAGCCTCCTGCTCAAACCAGACTTAAGTTTAAAGCTGTGTCAGGTTGCTCAAGGCTTTGTCCAGTCCAATTTGGAAAATCTCAAAGGATGGAGACTCCAAATCCTCTCTCAACACCTATTCCAGTGCTACAATAAGCAGGAATTTCCCTTGCCACAGGTCATGATTGCTGCCTTTTGTCCTGTCACTGTGCACTTCAGAGAAGAGTTTGACTTTGTTTCCTTGGCAAGCTCTCTTTAGATAGTTGAAGATAGCTATTGGATTGGGGGAATCTCTTCTACAAGCTGAACAGAACCAGCCACCTCAGTTTTTCTTCTTGCTTCACGTACTCTGACCCCTAACCATTGTGGGAGGATAAGAGTAGGTCATGCAATAATGGTCATCTAACTGGGAAGCTCTTGTAAGACATATAAAGATAGGATTGGCCTGTGGCTTTTGGTGCTTGGGAGGAGTAGGTGAGGGACAAAAAAATACATTCAATTATCCCTTGAACCCTTGGTTCATCTGCGGCATTTAGTCACACAAAATTCAGGACAATCACTGCAGTATCTGAATTCTACGGTATTTTCAGACAAACAAGACAGAGTAGGTAAGAAGGAGTTAGACATACACATAAAATGAAGGCACATGCTAGTTGTTAGCTGATTGAGATAAAAAGGTGGTGATGAGGACACAGCCCAGGGAAAAAGGAAATCTGGGAATGTGGTGACTGTTTCAGAAAGACACTAGTAAAAGGGGAGACATTTGCAGCACTGGATTGAAGACTGAGGAAGTAAAATGAAAGTAGAGATGAATATACACACACAGAACTAGATAGAACTGAAGAAACTCAATATGGAAACCCCTTGAAGGTCCATATTGGGACTGCTACTATTAATAATGTAGGTAGTGGGATTGAGTTCACCCTCAGCAAGTTTGCAGATGACACAAAGCTGAGTGGTGCAGTTGATATACTTGAGGGAAAGGATGCCATCCAGAGGGACCTTGACAGGCTTTAGAAGTGGACCAGTGTGAACCTCATGAAGTTCAACAAGGCCAAGTGCAAGGCCCTTCACTTGAATCAGGACAATCTCCAATGTCAGTACAGACTGGGTGATGAATTAATTGAGAGCAGCCCTGCACAGAAGGACTTGGGGATAGTGCTGGGTGGAAAATTAGGATGTGAGCCAGCAATGCGTACTTACAGGTCAGAAAGCCAATTGAATCTTGAGCTGCATGGCCAAAACATTGAGAAAGGTGAAACTTTCCCTCTACTCCGCTCTGGTGAGACCCCATCTAGAGTACTGTTTCTAGCTCTGGGGTCCCCAGTACAAGAAAGACATGGACATGTTGGAGTGGGTCCAGAGGAGGCCACAAAAATTATCAAAGTGATGGAACACCTCTCCTATGAAGAAAGGCTGAGAGTTCGGGCTGTTCAGCCTGGAGAAGAGAAGGCTCCAGGGAGGCCTTATTGCATCCTTTCAGTAAATAAAGGGGGTGTATAAGAAAGGTGGAGAAAGACTTTTTACCTAGGTCTGTAGTGATATGACAAGGGGCAATGGTTTTAAACTGAAAGAAGGTAGGTTTAGATTGAATATAAGGAAGAAATTTTCTGGCCCAGTTTGCCCAGAGAAGCTGTGGCTGCTCCTCCCTGGAAGTGTTCAAGGCCAGGCTGGATGAGGCTTTGAACAACCTGGTCTAGTGGAAGGTGTCCCTGCTGATGGCAGGGGGGGTTGGGACTGGATGAGCTTTAAGGTCCCTTCCAACACAAACCATTCTGTGTTTGTAAACTGAGGTATAGACATATTTTATTGGAA
The DNA here is from genome assembly GCF_000700745.2 of Antrostomus carolinensis. Taxonomy (NCBI): domain Eukaryota; kingdom Metazoa; phylum Chordata; class Aves; order Caprimulgiformes; family Caprimulgidae; genus Antrostomus; species Antrostomus carolinensis. The sequence goes on along the minus strand of NW_010296213.1, from coordinate 20,046 downwards.
CACACAGTTTTCATAAAATCCAAATGCTTTCTAAAATTGGACAGATTTGATCAGGTCACTGACTTAGAGAACTGGGGAAAAATCTGGAAAAGCTGAATTTTTTTTCCTATTTCTTGACCTACAGAGATCAGTATTTTATTTTTCTGAAATGATTTGGGTTTTTTTAAATAAGATTGTAACACAGTTTAGAGTCCAAGTCAAAATAGAGATGAACAGCTTTAGCCACCCTAAAGCAAGTTTATTTTCTGAAATTTATCTTCCTTCCTGGAACATTTGAGTGCTGTTTTTTTATTATTTTGCTTCTTTGAGAATTAAGCTGATTTTCGGAAACTCATAGTCATTCATGAAACGGAACTTTTTATTTCTTTGCATCTTTTTCTTTAGGAAGGTTAGAAAGCCACATCCAAACACCTACATACCCATGCTTTCTTTAAAAAATCATATAAAACAAGCAGAAAGTCAGACATCTTAAGGAGCAGTTTACATCCATAGGCAGGCTAAATAGAATTAATGCTCATGTTCCCATGGGGACAGGGATTGGTATTATGATTGCTATTTTGTCTAGCTATTTCACAGGCTATATAAAAAGAATAAAGGATTTGTGTGTCCTTCCATCCACTGTACTGCCATCTGTGAGTGCCATCACAGAGGTCAAGCACAGTTTGACTTTTAGAGGTTAAATGGAATTCACTGCACATATAAACACTTCACTAGAGATAATATAATTCTATTTTACACTCCCAAAGGGGAATTAGAGAGACAAGGTTTATACAAATTATTATTGAGAGTTCAATGTCAAATTTGAACAAGATAAATTAGGAACTGATTCAGTGACTACCAGCAACTTGTCCCTCATGATTTTAAAAGGGCACAAAACCCAGAGAGATTAATGGATTTCTCTATAAGGTATCAAAGGTTATTGCAAACATGGGCTTTTATGCTATAACTCAGATTTTAACAAATATAAGGGCAAATCTAAAACTGAAAGGTACTTTGTAATTCCTTTCCTAGTAAAAGCACAGAACTGGTCATAGGAGAAGACATGCAGATCTGGATGTTTTTGTAAATAAAATAATTTCAGACATTTTTTATGTGTAAAATGTTTGTATTCTTTTTTGATAGCATGCATTGCCAAAGATGATAGATTTTTCATGGAGAAAAGCAGTTGCTTCTTAACACAGACCAGTATTGGCATAGTTTGACTTTTAACGTTATTCACAAAGTTTGAATATATTTTGTTTTAAAATACCTGAGTAAATGTAGCACCATGCTAATTCATTCCCTTCAGCAGATATTTTTGGGGAGGAGGCAATATTCTGAAGTAGGAGGAATAAATTAAATAGAATTATTAATAAATTATCTAACTTTGTAGTTAGGACCTCTCTTTTCCACATTTCAACAGTTTTCAAAGCAATCTTTTCTACATGAGCTAGTTTAACTCAAATACAGACTGCAGTTTAAATATTAAGATTTCATTGATCATGATCTTGCCCACACAGGTTTGATTTACTCTTTTATCAATGGTTACATGCTCTGTAGAGTCTTTGCTGCCTTCAGTAGATTTTGTTTTTATTCATATAGCTGAGATCTCTAACACATAATTACTCTTCCTCTTGCTTTTCTTCTTTTTTTCTTAGATTGAATGCTCAAGTATATCTGACTACTCAGAAAAAATTATCAAGGCCAACCACTTGGACAACAGTAAGGGATATATTAAAATATTTTCTTCAGGAGAAAGAGAAGATAACTGCTTTGCTTTGTCCGATTAATTTATGTTGTGTAGTTTATATGTAAATGGTAGTTTTGCATAACTGACTTATGTAAATACAAAACTAAACACCACAATTTCTCACGGGAGAAGTTACTTCTACATTTCCTTCTAGGCTTAGACAGTAGAAGCAAATAGGACTCATTGGCAGGCAGTTTGATTTAGCAAAGCAGACAAAAGGCCCCATATTAGAGCTGAACTGTTCAAATTAATTCTGCCAGTTGAATTCCACCTATCTCTTAAATAGAATTTGTACACACACACTGAGATTGAAATAAGATTCAAAGCAAAAAGTATTCCATATCAATACAGATTTTTCATAGAGATTCTTCTGACTTACAACTTAAAAAAAAATTTTATTAAAAAAACATATTGAAACATACACACATAAATGAAAATGTTCAATTCTCAGAATAACTGTCATAGAAAACTTTTTTTTTTCCTCAAAACACTTCAATTAAAAAAAAAACCAAAACAAACCATTAACCTACTGGAAACTCTAAACAAAAAATAATCTCCAACAAGCTCTATTTCATGTCTTCAGTCCTCCAAATCACTGCACACAATATATCTTTGTAACAACCTAAAATTTGGGCTTTTTTTTAACTGAGTCTGTGAGAGAGTTCTTCTTTAGAAGTGTTCTTTAGGAGGAACTTGTAGAACGGGTCTTAGCTGGCTGGACTGTATCATTGTCCAGAGGAGGCCACAAAATTGATAAAGTGTTTAGAGGAGAAGCCGTATGAGGAGAGGCTGAAGTCACTTGGTTCATCCTGGAGAAGAGGAGACTGAGAGGAGATCTCATGGTGGTCTAGAACTTCCTCCCAAGGGGAAGAGGAGGGGCAGATGCTGATCTCTTCTCTCTGGCCACCAACGAATGCCAGGAGCAGAGGAAATGGCAGGAAGATGTGGCGGGGGGGGTGAGGTTGGCCATGAGGAAAAGGTTCTTGAGGCAGAGGGTGGTGGAGCACTGGAACAGGCTCCCCAGGGAGGTGCTCATGGCACCAAGCCTGACAAGATTCCAGAAGCATTTGGCCACCATGTGCCCTCAGACACATGGTCTGAATCTTGGGCTTGTCCTGTGCAGGGACAGGAGTTCGACTGGATGATCCCTGTGAGTCCCTTCCAACTCACAACATCCTAGGATTCTATGATTTGCCCCAACTTGTAGCTGCGTCTGTGCTGGAGCTATGCTAGCACATGCACAGAAACAGATTTCTGTTCTGGTTTAAATCTGCTCTAATTTTTAGTGCTGTCACTAGCAGCTTCTGACTATCACAGAGCTGTTTGGGAGGAGAATTTATTGTACAGCATGCAGTGCTGTGAAAGAAACAGCAGTGACATGGGATATAAAAGGCCAGCCAGTGTATGCAACTTTGGGTTCAGAAAGAGAAGAAAGCCAAGGACCAGAAAATACTCATCTCCACAGTTGGGATAAGGCATTAAAACAATGAGGTGTTGACCTCAGTTGGGTTATCCCGCACCTTTGGATATGCCTACCTGTGTATATTCCCAGAACAGCCTTTCATCAAACAGCTACACAGAGAGCACAGCACAAACCAATTCACGTTTGGATTTCCAGAAACAGGACATGTGTGAAGGGACCATTGTCAGAATAAATAAGGATCCAGTGTGCTCCAGAGGTTGCAGAAGGTATTTATCTTGGCTTCTTCCTACAGTTTCTCCAAGGAGCAAGTCCTTGGAAAAACAGAAAGAAGCAGAGATCTCTCCCCTTTGTCAG
>NW_010296213.1:6736-16522 GCF_000700745.2 Antrostomus carolinensis | reverse complement strand
TGTTCAACTGCAGGGTGGTCTCCAATATAAACAAATTACACACCTGAACTAACATTCACACTTACATACTTTACAGTGACCCACATTCACTTTTGTCTTAATGCAACCAGATACTGAACCAAAGGATCTTGTTGCTCACGGGAATTTTTCTTATTTTCCCCCTAATTGTTTAGAGAAATGAAGAGTCAGCAAAAAGGGGCTGAAAGCAGAGAAAACTCAGTTTCCAGAACAGATACAATACAGCTGGGGAGAGGACAATCTGTTCCCACATGGTGCTTTATGAAAGTGTTTTATCAAAGTGAAGGGAGGTGGGAGGAACTTTCTAGGTATAAACAAAGGGCTTCAAATTCTGCAGGCGTGTCCCTCTGGCAGCTGTCAACAGTGCTAAAAATTCATTCCAGAAGAATTGCAGCAGTGAAAGTTCTCAGGAGAAAAGAGAACTAAAGAGAACGTGGCTGGAGCACATTGAGAGTTTCCAGCATAACAAAATATGAACTATTGAGCTACTAACTGTGAAAGGAAGGAGCTTAAAGCAAGGACATGGAGATGCTGGAGCATGTCCAGAGAAGGGCAACAGAGCTTTGGAAGAGCCTTGAGAACAAGTCTGATGAGGAGTGGCTGAGGGAACTGGGGTTGTTGAGCCTGGAGAAAAGGAGGCTGAGGGGAAACCTTCTCGCTCTCTACAGTTCCCTGAAAGGAGGGTGTAGCAAGGTGAGGGTGGGTCTTTTCTCCCAAGTAGCAAGTGATAGGACAAGAGAAAATGGCCTCAAGTTGCACCAGGGGAAGTTCAGACTGGATATCAGGAAAAAAATTTTCACTGAAAGGGTTCTCAGGCATTGAAATGGGCAGACTGGGGAAGTGGTTGAGTCCCCATCCCTGGAGGGATTTAAAAGATGGGTAGATGGGGTGCTCAGAGATATGGTTTAGTAGTGGACAGGTACAGTTGGACTTGATGACCTCAAAGGTCTTTTCCAACCAAACGATTCTATGATTCTAAAGAATGGGAAGGGGAATAGGATGCAGCTCTTTTCCAATCAGGTTGCTCTTACCAGTTGATACTTCATCTTACCAGTCTGAATCAGAGTGTTTCAAATTTCTTAGGGGGGCCAGTCTGGATTAAAAGTTTGCTATGCATATAAGATGACCATATCTGGTTAGAGTAATACTAGTACCTCATGTATTTTGGAAAGACAAAACCTCATTTTCCCTGGGCTGAGTGATTTTTAGAACTTCCACTGCCACTCTTAAACAGGTATCCTAGTTCTAGCTTAATGAAAGCACCTTCATTGTCTTCAAACTAAATGTTGACCACTTTCATCAATAAAAATTGCCATCATTAAAAACTGTCATTTATTAAGAATAACTTTATCAATTAGTAATGGAAAGTAAAATATTCCCTACTCACTTTATTCCTGAATTTCAAGTACATCAGTTACAATGTCAAGGAAGAAACCAAATCAGAGATTCTACCCAAACAATATAAACAGCAGACAAACACAAGCTGAAAATTATTTTTCTAAAGAATTTGGAATACCTTTATAAATAGGAAATATATTTTTAAGAATGTAAGAATGATTGTTGAATTGTGTAGTAATCATAAAATGAAATTATTTGTTACAACTGAACTAAATAAGGACCAGCATTTAATTTTCCTTTAAACAAAATATCTGTTCTAGTATCAACCAGTTCTATTAATTGCTTGTTGATTTGCTTTTGCAATGCATACCCAGTCTCCTGTAAGTAGTATATCATATTGCCAGTAATTTAATGCGCATCAAATTTCTAGCAACCTTTTTAATTTCCTTGAAACTGATTTGGTGACAAAAAAGCTGACATAATTTTTCCAGCAGTCACTTTAGATAACTGTGGAAAGTTACAGGAGTCTAAACCGGATAAAAGATTCAGAGTGATAATACCATTATGTTATAAAAGATTCAGACATGAGGCAGAAAGGAATGAAAACTGATTTTTCATGAAAACCGTGTTTGTACAGCCTTTCTTGTTTGTGTACTGTCAGGCTAGATCTGACTTTCTGAGTTGAGTCAGCTCCCCAGAATTCATGGAAGAAATAAGTCTTAGTGTCCTCATTGTGAAGCCAGCAGAATATGTTTGAAAAGCAGATGAGAATTAGATCCTAGTTATATAAATCTCTAATAAATCAGTGATGAGATCATGAATATGTAACCCTACAGGGGTGTTTAAAGGATTCTGGGTGGATTCTTTGCATTTCTTGGTCAATGATCTAGAAATATTCCAAATTCCAAAGCACATGTAAAATGAGATCATGCAGGTAACCAGGTAAGGCTTGTTTTTCTGTTGTTCTTTTATACATGGGTGTTTTTTTGGTTTGGGGTTTGATTTGGTTGGGGTTTTTATTTGGTTTGGTTTGGGTTTTTTTTCCTTTTATACTGATATTAAAACAGTATAAAAATATATCAGTATTAAAACTGATATAAATATATATGTTATATCAGTATTAAAACTGATACAAAATATAATCAATATTATACTTACTGCAAGTATTTTTAAAATAGTGCAAGATCCATTGAGTCACATGGAGTCACTCCTTATCTACAGACATTCAAGAAGAGAATAGTATTGAAAAGGTCAACCTGATATTCACCAGTAAGGAACTTAGTCAGCTGTTTTATTATGTGAATGTGTTTCTTTGGATTTTTTTTTCAGTAATCACAATATTTAAAGGTAAAGTGGAAGAAGTTGAATTACCTGTGGATAAAGTAGACATCATCATCAGCGAGTGGATGGGTTACTGTCTGTTCTATGAGTCAATGTTAAACACAGTCATCTTCGCACGAGACAAGTGGCTGGTAGGTGCTCTGCATGTTATATTCCTTGCTGGAGTAATCATCATTTATTTTCTGACTACAAGCCTTCCCTCTCCTACTGTCACCATAACAAGACATAGTTACATCTCCAAGTGCCTTTTCTTAGGTTTTAATGAAAAGATTAACAAAGAGAATCTCAGTGAACGAGCTTTGCTTTTGATTAACTGCTGGTGAAATTAATACTGACGCTATCTCATGACATTGCCACAGGCTGCAGGAGGTGCTGAGATTAAAGCTGATGTGACAATCTGAAGGAAAACAATAAAAGGCATGCAAGGGGTGCTTGTCTGGTTTTTGTATGTGCAGTTCAAAATGTGATGTCTTTGTCAGGTGAATAGATTACGAGATCCATTTCCCCACAATTCATCAACAGAAACCTGGAGGGCTAATGTTTCCAGACCGAGCTGCTTTGTACGTGGTAGCAATTGAAGACAGACAGTACAAGGACTTCAAAATTCACTGTGAGTAAACGCCTAACAGTAACCCTTCTCTATGGTTGTTTTCCTAAAATATTTGATTCATAATGGCCTACTGTCATCTCTTCATGGGCAAAGTTTTGCCATAGCCAGGAAATCATGCTGTCCAGGCCAGAATTCCAATATAAACATGAACCCTGAGAAAACTCTAGTATGGTGATAAATTCAGGAAAATTGCAGTAATTTAAAGTGGTGCATGAATAAATTGATTTAGACCTTGCTTAGAATTATATTGATACCTCTACCTCTGTTTAAAAATGTGTATTTTAGGAGATTTCATTTTCTTGTTGTTCTGATTAATAAATCATCTCACATAACTGCCATTATAATTGGCAATATTCTTTTGCCATCCAGGTGTTGGTTTTGTTTTTAAAATAACAAGGACAGAAAAATTAAGTAAAGAATGTAAATGTTAAGAAATTAGCCTAGATAAAATGATATCTCACTACTAAGCTTGTCAAGAAGACAAAAACATGTAATTTTTAAAAACTTTTTAAAACACTTTATGTGAGAATTTTAAAATGGAGAATAAGGATCAGAAATTTCCATTTTACTTTGACGTGAAAAAAGTTCTGAACTTTTTTGGTTTACTTCGTAGATACACAAAATTGACCTCTCCTTTACATTTAAAATGGTGGGCCTTTTTCCTTGAAGTTTCATTGAATAACTGGTGCTGTCAATGACCTCAACAGGTCACCTAGTACAGCCTCATGCTCAAAGCAGGCCAGATTTCACAGTTGAAGCAGATCACCCAGGGCCCTGCCCTGCAGTCAAGAGATGGGAATTCCACAGTTTCTCTGAGCATTTGCTCAAATGCTGAAGCACGCTCAGGAGTAAACATGTTTTTGAATATCCAGTCAGAATTTTTCTTGATGAAACATGCTTTCATTGTCCCTTGTCTCCTGACAGGAATCTGACTTTTTGTTTGATTCTGTAGCAGCAGATAGCAATTAGATCCCACCATTAGCCTTTGCTGTCCCAGGCTAAGCAAACCTAGTTTTCTTGGACGCTCCTCATATCATAGCATGTGCTTCACTTTCATCACCACAAGGTCATACTCCTGGTTCACATTCAACTTGTTGTCTCCCAAGTCACCCAAGTTTTTATTTATTTGGTCATAATAGTTTTGATTAAATGAGTACGTTCTACATTATTTCACTCTTCCTTTTTTTTTTCTCTTTTTTTTTGCTTTTATTTATTTTTCAGAGCTAGTCAATATTTTCTATCGGGGGGGGAATCACAAAATTTGTAAGCAGTTTTATTAATTAAGGATGCATGCAAAAGCTTGGGTCAAATTAGTGGGTTTGATCAACCTTCAAATGAAAATGCCTAACTCCTCATTCCTTGCTTCTCAGCTCCACTCAGGAAAGAAAGTTTGGTGTTTCTGTAATCAAATTCAGAGTGAATACATGGATCTGTATTCACAGGTCATAACCACCATTTGGGGTCAAAACCAAGCCCAGTGCAGTGGTGCATGATAATAAGTCTGTGTAGGTGCCAGGGAGAACTGTATCAACTCCTCAAGCACAGCCTAGATTTTTCTCCTCAGTTATGTGGTGACCTTGACAGCTGAATTCCTTACAAAACTGATAAATTCAAAAGGATGTATGAGGCATCCATTCGGTAAAGGAATCAAAACAATTTTGGCCTAAAAAAATCCACTTGCCTTCTTTCACTTGCCACCTTTGCTTTTGAACCCTTTCCTTTCCAGGCCTCAAGCCTTTTTCTTTTCTTACAGACGGCTATTTTCAACTTGCTTATTTTTTCATCGGTTTTAAAAAAACTATTTTGGGTTCTTTTTCTCTTCTAAAATGTTGTTTCCAGTTTAAGACTCCTTTTTTTTCTGATTTCACCTCTGATTTCCCTTCCTCCTTCACTTTTTATACCTCTGTGTCTTTCTCAGTTATTTCCATCTCACTACCTATCTGCACCACCATGTTGTCTCTCTTTTCAGTTTCTAAATCCTTGATGGTGTCTCCTTACATTTCAGTTTTTCATCTTTCCTTTTCCTCTCTTAAGGTGGATAGAGTCTTGCCTTCATATGAGATACAGGGCCAAGCATTTCAAAGGGCACTCAAGAACGATCATATAGATTAAGAAATAATGCAATACAAAAAAATATGATTCTGATTTCTCAGACTTTATTAATGCCACAGAGTCATTGCTATAGTCAATTACTCTGATTTCCTGCAAATGTAAAACAGACAATTTGATCTTTTAACTCCTTTGATAGGTCTCTCTCTAATACAGACTGTGGCATATATTTCCAAGGCATCCCATGCAGGCTGAAGTACATCAACTGATGGAGACCCCAACAACTCTGCTAATAAATTGTTCCTTCAGGGTTTCCTAGTTAATCTTTTCTGAGTAACCACATAAAAACATATGGCTTCTATAAATATAATCTGGAGTTCCCACATGCTCATGATGCCTGAAATGAAAGTTTTGATCACCAGCTCCTCTTAAATATTGAGAAACTCACAGCCCAATGAATGTATAACATATCAAAGAAATGTTCATGTCCAAATTTGCTCCAATTTAGAAATATGCACATTTTTTGCTATACTACATATTCAGTCATAGTCCTCTGGGAACACCAGTAGCTCAAATAGTATGCTCTGAAAAAAGACATGCTCACTCAAACATGCTCACTCAAAACATGCTCACTCAAACATGCTCACTATCAGTGAGTGCTATTTATCCATTTACCTTGCTTGTGTGCAAACAATTATTTAAAAAGTTCACAGTATTTAGTTTAGACTTTCAGATGGAGCACTGAATGGACCTTGACTCATATGATTCATAAGACTAAGATTTCACTTTTTGGAGGTGTTTGTTTTCATTTTGTTAAGTAATCTTAAAAGCAAAGCCAGTGTACTTTTCAATGTTTCAATGTTTTAATTTTGTTAAATTAAAAAAAAAAAAAGGAAAAAAAACCTAAGCAAGATAAGAAGCATTTATCAGAACAATCAGAAGAACAGTTCACATATAGAAGATCAGCATGGCTTTTAAATCTTTTAGAAAGTGGATATTTTGCCTTTTTCTAATGATGTACATGCAAATTAAAACTTAGATGCTGCAAATATCGATACACACTTGTAATTCTGCTCCTGTCAGTAACTGACTTGATGAAACTAAGAGTACTTAAATAATTAAAAGAGTATGCAAACTGCTGATTGAATAGCAATCTATAAAAAAAAAAGGAAATATTAACCAGCATGGGTAAGAAAGTATAGAAAAATCTTAGCAGCTATTCCCAAGTCTCAACTTAACATATATGATTTTGGGCAACACTCTCAAATGTCCAAAGCCATGGAAATCATCAACAAATCTCATATAACACAGTTTTGGGGACATTGAAAAACAAGGGCCACTTGTTCAAAGATATACACTGAGGGGTAATTTTGCCACAACTGCATTATCTGTAAAACATGAGTGATGACATAGACAACTGGGGTAGGTAGCAAAGAGCTAAAAAGGAGAGCGGAAAGTTAAGGGAGGGCAGAAATTCTTTCAAATGAAAGATGCTTTGAGAAACAAAAAATATTTTTATTATTACTGCTAATCTTTGACACATCCATTTGCATTGACAGGGTGGGAGAATGTGTACGGCTTTGACATGACCTGTATTAGGGATGTTGCCATGAAGGAGCCTTTGGTGGACATAGTAGATCCAAAGCAAGTGGTGACCAATGCCTGTTTAATAAAGGTTTGGTAATTCCAAATATACCTAATTATGAATTTTTACACCTAACTATAGGATTCTTTGGAGACCTGCTGCTGACATTTTACTTTGTATGCTTCTAACTAGCTGCAGAAGCCATCATCCTAGAATGCTTTCACACTAAGAAGGAAAATTGTGCAGTTTTAAATTAGTCAGTACTAGTATGTTGCACATGCCCAATGCTGTCACCTAAGCCAAGCATGAACATTGATCCCTTGATCACTTATGGAATCCCCAAAAGCAAGATGCTCCTTGTGACTCTGTACTCATCTGGCTACTGCTAACTGTAACTTCAGACTCTTATAAATGTGCAAATACTGAATAAATAAAGACATAGTGTATTTAGATAGGAATTTTAATTGCTCTACCTTCTTGTAAATAGAGATTGGAAATTGCTGATGGAATGCTGCTGGGAGAAGGGGTAGATTAATTCTGTTTATGGTAAAAAAAGACTGAAGCATCAGTTTTTGAATTGGTTAGCTCTGATGAAATAACTCTAATTTACTCCAGAGCATGATGTCAGAATTGGAACCTAATTTATTTGTTTAACTAATTCTTAGCCTTATCCAGAATGTTACTGTGCTTTCCTGGCCCAAACATCTGCAGCCAGAGGTTAGCTTGTACCCTGTTCTACATATAAGACAGGATTGTCACTTCCCTCTTCACAAGACTAGATTAAGAATCCATAGCCTGTAGGAACATGTGAAAGCCCTAAAATTGCTTCCGTGTTAAGGAATGCTTCTCAAGTGCAACTATCTTCAGGCTGTCCACATCAATAACAGTGGTAGGATCAGGTCCATCAATTGAAGAGCATGCTCGTTTATCCCAAAGACTCAGTTCTAATTTTTCCTTGTCACTTTTTGACAGTAACTAACAAAGCTTTAAATATTCCAAAAAGGAAAGACATATCCTTTAAACATGCAAAAAGGAAAGACATACCCTTAGTCTGCAGAACCTTTACTGAAAGCAGCAAAAAGGAACAGAAGTAGAAACTCCATGAGTTTCTAGAAACTCATGCATGCACAGTCCTTCCATGCTGAGGGGAACACGAGATGGTTGTGTCTGAAAACAGCCTGAGCAAGAACAATTTAAAATTACAACACACACAAAATAAATAGCTATTTAGACTGCATAAAATATGAATGATCTCTTAAAGAGATCCCAGGGGCATAGGAATATTCCTGTCAAGTAGGAGTCCTCTGTTTAAATTCTAGACCAAATCAACCAGGGAGGGTAGTGGGACCAAAGCATCCTCAAACCACCAGAGTCAATATCTGATCTCAGGAAAAGTGTACAAGTATCCTTCTGAGGGCCTACTGCTTTCAGTAGCATTGCCTGAAAAATTTTGAAGACTTTGTTTCAAACTCAGTAAAACAGTTGCATTTCCTTCTCTGATCTCCTTGCATATTAGAGAAAAACCTGCAATGAGAGATTGGCAAAAACTCACAAAACCAAATAAGAATTAAGAACACGCCAGAGATAGTTTATAATAAAAAGTACCGTTAGACTTTCCTGAGTATCCTCTCTTATCTCTCCACAGAGAAAGAACAAAAAAAAGAAGTAAATCTACTTTTATGCTCCTGTTTGTCCCACACTTTCCAGGAACAGTTTAAAGCTCCTGCAGGTCACATACCACTTTAAGATCACACAGTTTAATGCTACTTAAAGCATAAACTGCCTTCCCTGCCCCCCCGCCCCCCCCCAAATAAAAAAAAAAATTACACGACATTCTTGTTTATCAGAGAACATAGCATAAGAGCAAAAAAAACCCATTGACCTATATGCTCAAATATCCAGTTCTTTGATGCCATTTTGGAAATATCATGATTCACCCATAGGAAGCCTTATTTCAAAGGACCTGCAGGATTTTCTGCAAAAAGGTACCATTGTTCACTCAGACAGATCCAGCCACACAGGTGAGGCACTTGGCTGTGAGCTCCGACAAGTCCCATGTTCTTCTCCCTTAGTAATCTTGACCCATGAAGTTTAGGACAAGGCATTCCTCTTGAGACTTTTCTCCTGCTCCACTGCAGCTTAAGTGAACTCCCAAATCACATTCTTTTCTCGCAGTTTCTCCTAAAGTAAAGCAAGAGGCACCTATGCCACACATTTTCCATCTTTCTTCAAACACTGCTCTGTTTTTTTCTCATTTATCTCCTCTACTCTTTTCTCCACATGAAAATCTTCTTCCCCTTTCCTAAGTGACTTTCTCTGTCACTCCTTCTTTTCCAGCAGTGCTCCCCACAGTCTTTTCTTTCAGTATCCTCAGATTTAACTCTGCCTATTCCCTCCTCACCATAAAAAAAAAATAATCAGTCAAACAAAACCAAAACCAAAACCCCAAACAAAGCCCTAGTAATTTTCAGGAATTTCCTTCTGTGCAAACAGGAAAAGATAGCAGAAGAGGGACCTCGGCAGGAGGCTGAAGCCTCTGTTATCTAGAAGCCATAGCTCCACTTGCTTCCCTGTTATTTCATCTCATAAAAAACCAACATAGGCTATAATATCTAGTGAAAACCATCTCAGATACTCCATTCTTCCTCTCACTGCTCCCCCCAAAACACACAGAATTTACTGTTGTTTCTTCTCTCCCCACATTAATACCGTTAGTTCTCTGCACTCTTTAAAAAATAATTTTATTTTGGAAAAGTGAATGTGTTTTGGGGGCTGACTGTTGCATTCAGGGCTCCCCTCACACCTGTACACATGTGTACACTGACAATACAGGTGGTTTTCTCAG
>NW_010296213.1:0-6689 GCF_000700745.2 Antrostomus carolinensis | reverse complement strand
GCAATTAATTTTACTTCTCAGCCTTCAGATTAATCCTGAAGCTGGCAATACAGCTTGTACCAATGCTGCCTGTCCTCCAGCTTCTACATCTGTTCAGCACCTTTACCTGCCACGATTAGCACTGCCTCCACCATCTCCTATGTTGGGGTGACCATTTCCCTCTTTGTCCAAACCAAGACAGCTGATGTACTGAGAGACGGGAATGGGAGGAAAACCCCAAATCCAAATCCAAAAACTACCAAACAACAAACAGAAAATGCCACCAAAACCAGGCATTCACTGAGATTTGAATCTTATACTTACAGAATCATAGAATCATTTGGTTGGAAAAGACCTTTGAGATCAAGTCCAACCGTACCTGCCCACTGCTAAACCAGATCTCTGAGCACCTCATCTACCCATCTTTTAAATCCCTCCAGGGATGGGGACGCAACCGCTTCCCTAGGTAGCCCATTCCAGTGCCAGGAGCCATTCCATGCTCACACAATCCTAAATGAGTAAGCTGACTGGTTGGGAAGGGGATCAGAAAAGAGGTGCAGTGCCACTCTAGAAGCAACCTTAATTATGATTCACATGAGGAAATGAGTCAGGCAGCAAGTCAGCAGTTTTCCCATCAGCAAACCTAACTCAGGGCTGTTTCTCTCATTATCGTAGAATCACAGACTGGTTTGGGTTGGAAGTGACCTTTCAAGGCCATCTAGTCCAACCCCCCTGCAGTGAGCAGGGACATCTTCAAACAGATCAGGTTGCTCAGAGCCCTGTCCAGCCTGACCTTGAATGTTTCCATGGACAGGGCATCTACCACCTCTCTGGGCAACCTCTGCAGGTTTTCACCATCCTCATCATAAAAGATTTCTTCCTTCTATGTAGTCTAAATCTCCCCTCTTTTAGTTTGTTAGGTTGCCTTCAGCTAGGATAATAACATTCAAACAAGAAATGCATACCAGCTGGCAATGCCACATCTCAACCTCACTGTCATCATCCCTGTGATTATAAATTATCTTCTACACATCATTTGCTCAGTCCTAAAGCAATTTGTGCCACAGCACAGCCCAAGAACCATTTGTGATGCATTGAATGTAAAAACTGGACCTCTGTCTGTCCCTCCACAATAGGGACACATAGCATGGGATGTCTCCTGGTCTTCCGTGCAGTGTCAACCACAGTCTGGAACTTCTTATGTAGCTGATAATTCTGACACTTTTATTGTTGCTCAGCTTAACACATTTTAATTTTTTTAGTATACCTAGGAGCTGTGTTTTTATCAGATCCCTGCTTAACTATGCCCATTTTGTTGTTCTTTTTGAAATCTTAATGAAATCTGGTAAATCCTGACTTTTCCACTTACATTATCCAAAGATAGCATTTGTCCCCTGTGGTTTTAGCTGTAATTAACATTTAGTGACAGTGAAATTTAATATAAGAATATAAGTAGCCAGAGTACAATTCAAAGAGATCACCAAAACAGGATCATGCCAATTCCAAAACTATATTACCAAATAAAAAACCAAACCTTTGTCTCATACCATGCATAGTAAAAGAAGTATGTTTCTGTCCTTAAAAAAATGACTGCAAAAGCGCAGCACATCTGTTCAATATTGGAGACATTTCCACTAACTTCTCTAATAAAAGTATTTCCTACTGCTTTCAGTTCCACTTTACCCTACAGAGCCAACACAGCTCAGAGAGATGGAGATCCCTTTTATGTGCCTCATCATCAGACTTAATTCCCAATTTCCCCACAGTGATACCACTGAAAAGCCACCAAAAATTACAGAATTCTGGAGCTCTTACCGAGTCCAGTCTAGCTTATCAAGGCAAACTTTGCAGGCTGCTATGGAAGGATAACAAAGCTGGTGAAGGGGCTGGAGAATAAGCCTTTTGAGAATCAGCTGAGGGAACTCAGGCTGTTTAGCCTGGAGAAGAGGAGGCTGAGGGGAGACCTTCTGGCTCTCTACAACTACCTGAAAGGAGGGTGGAGAGAGGTGGGTTTGTGTCTTTTCTCCCAGGTAACAATAGAATCATAGAATCGTTTGGTTGGAAAAGACCTCTGAGATCATCAAATCCAACCGTACCTGTCCACTACTAAACCAGATCTCTGAGCACCTCATCTACCTGTCTGTTAAATCCCACCAGGTAAGGTGACCCCCACCACCTCCCTGGGCAGCCTGTTCCAATGCTTGAGAACCCTTTCAGTGAAGAAGTTTTTCCTCATCCAATCTAAACCTCCCCTGGCACAACTTGAGGCAATGGCCTCTTGTTTTATCACTTGTTACCTGGGAGAAGGCACCGACCCCCACCTCTCTACAACCTCCTTTCAGGTAGTTGTAGAGAGCCAGAAGGTCTCCTGCAGCCCTCCCCTGCCATTCCCAAGGACACACACTCTTCTGTGAGTGGCGTCTCTCATCACCCTCTGTCAGCTTAGTCAGATAACTTTATCATTTGCTGATTATTTGATATATTCAAATGTACCATTGATTTCTTACTGTGTTAAAGGACTGCCAGTTGTCTTTGTTGCTGATCATTAAATAAAAAGCTTAAGTACATCATCTAACACCTTAGAGTCACAGACATCTGTGTGTAAATGTCTTTTTCTTCTCAAAACAGGAAGTAGATATTTATACAGTGAAGACTGAAGAATTGGCATTTACTTCTGCGTTCTGCCTCCAAATTCAGCGTAATGATTACATTCATGCTTTGGTCACCTATTTTAATATTGAATTTACAAAGTGCCACAAGAAGATGGGATTTTCCACAGGTAAACTGTATTTCTTTTAATTTCATTTCTATTCCTATCAGTATATCAGCACTATTGATCAGATGGTACAGGAAAGTTTGCCACCACATTTGAATTTCAGTGAGAAAAAGTAACTTTGGGGGAGGTCAGCAGGATGGGGGAGGACAACTACTTGTAGGAATTCTACAAAAACAGAGGTGGGATTTCACGATGGCTACCAGGCTTAGAGCTCAGCTAGGAATTATGACCCAGGAGTTTATACCCATCACCAGTTGTATCTAAATCCTGTGTCAAGTTTCTCAGATTAGACAGGCAATTGTCAGCTCGAGTAAGGGGTAGCAGCTCTGCATCCTAGTTTCCCCCAAATCCAAAACTCAACAAAAGCTTTGGCTTGTCTCAGAGTCTAGAACAAAATCACCAGGTTTTTTACATGATATAACGACACACGTACTGCTTATGTAAAACGGCTCTGACAACCTAAATCTGAAACTTTAACTTACCTTGGTGAGCAGGTATTTAAAGGAATAACTCCATTCCTGTAGAGCATCATTTACCAGAGCCAGTGTTGTAAGAAATGTAAAAACTTCATGACTGCTTTAATGACAAGAACAACAAATTACAGTTGGAGCTGGTTGCGATTAGTACCGTTACACAACTCAAATGGGTGTAAATGGAGTCTGATGTAAGTAAGATACTATTAGAAATCTCTTTTTTTCTCCCTTCACAGGAGCTCTCAACCCTTTATATGACATCCAAAGCTCCAAGAACTTTGTTAAAATATTTATATTTCATCCTATAAGTATAACCATATGGATGATGTTATTTAGGACCTCATATTCTTATGTTTTTCAGTAACCATGTTTCCCTGGTCATTCTATAAATGTGTTATACTATAGTATTTCCCATACCATGACAGACGTCAGTATGTACTAGGAAACCAAGTGTAGCTAGGGAGACATGAACAATCTGTGAGGCACTGCAGTGGAATCCTGAAGTGCTAATACTTCTGAGTTCATGCTGAACAAAATTATCTAAGGTGGAAAACAATAGGTTTTAGGCATTTGGTTTTTGCACAGAAGGCTGATTTTCTTCAGCAGAAGGCAGCCCATCAATCTTTTCTAAAAGGTAATATAGTCAAACCTCCAGTTTACTGTGAAAAATAGCTTTGAATGAAGGATGTTGTTACTGTGTTGTGATGGTAACTGAAACCTACCTTAGTGAAGGAGGTCTGCTTATATTACCAGGACTATATAAAAGGTCTTTTATATCATTGAGAATGTGGCTTCAACTGCAAAAGAATAATGGAATGTGTTTCTGTTCTATGTGTGCATATGAACATACACATTTTAAGAAGCATCCATTGAATAGATTAGGATATTTGATTAATGTTTTCTGTTCAAATTTGGCCCTCAAATCCAGCCATTCTTTGCTTGACTCTTAGACATTCCAGTGAATAGGCATCAAAAGTGCCAAGGAAAAGGACCCATTATGTTATTGCAAGGAGTTGCTTGTCTGCAGCATAGACATAGACTTGCTCCAGTAACAGTATTGTAAAATGTGTCTGGGATAAGGACTTTCTTGACTCTTCTTGTCTCTTGGGTGTATGGAATAAAGAGGGCTCATTCAGGCACTTAGAAAATGTTCTGCAAGACCAGCACAGGTGGGCTTATCTTCCCTTAGCAGACAGGAATGAGAACTTGAGGAAGAAGAGGTGTTAAATAGTATTAGGGAGAAAAGGCTACATTTGGACAAAAACTTAGGGCAGATATCAAGTTTGGCACAGTGTTTTTCTTACAGAGAGGTTTTTGCAGTCCCACCTCCCCTTGCAAATGTATGTACAAGGTATTTTGTGCCTATGTGTCATAAAAAAGAGGGGAAAGGAGCCACAATCTCCAATATTTCTGAATGTCTATCAAAAACAGGATTCATCAGCAGTGCCTGCAAACCTAGCTTCTTTAAACTATATCTGTAAGCTCCCACAGGCTGTTACATCAGGTCTTCTGAATGATTAGTCACACACTCCCACTCTAGAATCCTTTCAGCTTTGATGACTCGCCCTTTCTCATCTTTCTTTCTGAAAGTAGATCTTAGCTGCTGGTGGCTCAGCCTCCTTTAAGGCTTGCTTGGAGAGGCTTCCTGTGTCTCCAAATTGTCTCCTGTCACTTGGCAAATGCTTCATTTCTCCTATTGAATGTTTTTCTTTGCTTTACTGTCAATTCTCTGAACATCTTACTTCATTAATTAGCTTCTCCAGCAGGCTGTATGGCCCACCAAATAAAAAATATTAGATGTTAATGCTTGCCAATGAGGAAGAGCTGCTAGCCAGATATCACAAAAGTCAAATTCTTAAGATTCTCAGGTCCATGCTCAAATTGTTTGTGTGTTTTTGACAAGGACTTCTTCTAAAACCAAAGTTCACTCTGGCCTTCTCTGATGCAAATGAGGCTACAGCCATATCACCAATTATAGCAGATCTAGGGACCACTTTGAAGCCTGGGGGAACCAATTGGTTGTGACTCCTCTGCACAGTACTCAGTCCAGGGTTTATTCTGGTTTCCATGTGGTGCCCCTCTAATTGCATGAAGAGAAGTACTACTTATGTGGAGAGGTTGTTATTCAAAGTATCTAAAATAATGGGAGAGGTGCCTTGCAGCCATTGGAGAAGTATGGTTCTTTATACTGTGAAACTGATAGTACATGAGTTGTACCTCAAGGCATGCCATCAGGGCTACAGAACCTCAGGGTGCTGGTCAACGGAATTGTAAGGCTACCCTCTAACATATTTAAAAGGTCATGGTGATGGGGCGAGGTTCTTAATGATTAGAAAAAGGCAGCTATTACACCCATCTTCAAGAAGTGCAATAAACAGGATCCATGGAACTACAGGCTGATCAACCTCACCTCAGTTCCTGGGAAGGTTATGACACAAATCAACCTGGAAACTATTTCCAGCTATATGAAAGACAAGAAGGTGCTTGAAAATAGCTAGCATGGATTTACCAAAGCAAATTGTACCTGTCCAGTCTGATTCCCCTCTAGATGACTAGCTGTGTGGATGAGGGAAGATCAGTGACTGTTGTATAACTTGACTTTAGCAAGGCCTTTTACACAAGGTGTAAAAGGCTTTACACAGCCTTGCACAGCAACCTTATAGCTATAATGGTGAGATATGGATTGGATAAGTGAACAATAACATGGGTGAAAAATTGGCTCAAAATGTGACAATCAGCAAAGTCAAGCCAGAGGCCAGTTACTAGTAGCATCTCACAGGTGACCAATGATGAGGTCAGTATTGTTCCACATCTTTATTAACGACCTGGATGATAGGATAGAGCATGCTCTCAGCAAATTTGTTCATGATCCCAAATTGGGAGGAGCATAGGCTGGAGAGAAAGGGCTGCTATTTAGAGAGACTTACACAGGTTCAAAATGGGCTGCTGAGAACCTTATGGTGGCAGAGCTGAAAGAAGTGGAAAGGTTAAGGCATATCAGGGAGTGTGAGAGGGAGATTGATTGGTGGAACCACATCATATCATCCCTGAGACAAAGGCAGCAGATGGAGACTCTGCAAAAAGCAGAGGATCTCCGACCCTCTTGCCACCAGGCCGAAGGAGGGGACCTAAGAGACCGAGGGGAATGGAAACAGGTCCCTGCTTGGGGTGGCTGGTGAGTTCCTTGCAGGCCTCCCTCACCTACCCAGCTGCCCTTACACAACAGGTCTGGGGCTCTGGAAATTGAGGATTGAGCAAATGAAGATTAAATTCTAGATGAGGCCCCATCCAGGGGGTTGCCTAAGGTGAGGCAGTCTGCCCCACGCATTCTGACTGCCTCTGTTGAGAAAAAAAGGAGGGTAATTGTCACAGGCAATTCCCTTCTGAGGGGAACAGAGGGGCCAGTATGCCAACCGGACCCAACCCATACGGAAGGCTGCTGCCTCCCTGGGGCCCGGGTC
>NW_010296212.1:0-11638 GCF_000700745.2 Antrostomus carolinensis | reverse complement strand
TCTCTCACCATGGTCTTCACCACAGGCTGCAGGGGAATCTCTGCTCTGGCACCCGCAGCCCCTCCTCCCACTTCTTCTTCATTGACCTTGATGTCTGCAAGGGTTGTTTCTCTCACATCTTCTCACTCCTCTCGAGCTGCAAAATGTGCTGCTTTTTATTTCTTCTTTTCTTTTTTTTTTTTTTTTCCTTAATTATGTTATCACAGAGGTGTTCCTGATTGGCTCGGCCTTGGCCATCTCGGAGCTGGCTGGCATTCACTGTGTTCCCCGCTTTGTGCTTTCCCTCCATGTGATGGGGAAAGCTTCTGGCAGCTTCTCACAGAAGCCACCCCTATGTCCCCCCAGAGCTGCTACCAAAACCTTGCCACGCAAACCTGATACAAGGGAACATATAACAAACAGCCCTTAGTGTTCTACACTACCTGTCTTTTTTAAAAGTGGATGTTGTAGAGCTTCAAATGCAGGTCTAAAAGAATAATCATCAAGATAGTATTGGTCTGTCTTGGAAGGATGTGAAAAAGTTTTGAAAACCCTTTAAAGTTCATGTGCCTAAGAACAGTGACCTGGGCTGTAGCTCTGAAAGAGAAGCAGATGAAACATATACAAAACATGTGAAGATTAATCCCACAGCCTTGGGTATTTCTCAAGGACAGATTATAGTTTTATTTTCTTTCCTAAAAGCTGACCTAGTTGTAGTAGGAGATGTTGACAGTCAATACAGTCAATGACCTTAAAGCTGGCATATTAAAATAGTATGAAAAGGTCTAATTATTGTAAAGGTCACGGGATAAAAATTTCATTCCAATTCTGTTATTTCCAGGAGCCAGTGGAACTCCAGCACAGCTATTAAAATTCTTCAGTGGCTTTCAGAAATGTTTGATGTTTACTTTATTGGGTCAACATTAGTAGAATTTATATTTCTTTAACTAAGGGAATCGTAGCAGAATTTTTTACAACCATGGAAGAGGAAGATTAATATATATTTAATAAAGCTCTTGCTTAAAATTTTGGATAAGAAAGCATTTCTAGAAGGTATGAAAACTGTCTCCAACATTCATCCAGCTTCAGAGAGATAAAGTAAAATAAGAAATATAATATTTTATGAAAAACTTATTTAAGAGTAATACAGCTCCTACAAAAGTATCATAGAAGCATAGAATGGTATAGGTTGGGAGGGACCTTAAAAATCATCTAGTTCCAACCCCCCTGCCATCAGCAGGGACACCTTCCACTAGACCAGTTTGCTCAATGCCTCATCCAGCCTGGCCTTAAACACTTCCAGGGAGGGGGCATCCACAGCTTCTCTATGAAACATCTTCCAGTGTCTCACCACCAATACAGTAAAAAAATTCTTCCTAATATCTAATCTAAATCCACCCTCTTCCAGTTTATCGTCACTACCCCTCATCCTATCACTACCTGCCCTTGTAAAAAGTCCTTCCCGAGCTTCCTTGTAGGCCCCCTTCAGGTACTGGAAGGCTGCTATAAGGTGTCCCTGGAACTTTCTCGTCTCCAGGCTGAACAGCCCCAACTCTTTCAACCTGCCCTCATAGGAGAGGTGTTCCACTGCTCTGATCATCCTCATGACCATCCTCTGGACTCATTCCACTTGGTCCACTTGCACACCTCCAGGTTCCTCAGATGGTCTCAAACCTTGTCTTCTCCTAAAGTGGGCAGCTCTTCATTCACCCAGTCCATGCTTCTGCCTTTTGTGACTTTGGAGGTGTGGCTTAAGCACTTGTTGATGAAAAATGAGGCAAAAAAGTCTTTTTATATCTCAGCCTTCTCCATATCCTGGGTGACCAGGTCTCCTGTTTCCATCCGGAGGGGGCCCACATTTTCCCTAGTCTTCCTTTTATCCCTGACATACCAATAAAGCTTTTCTCATTGGCCTTGACATCCCTGCCCAGATTTCATTCTGTCAGGGCTTTAGCTTTTCTAACCTGATCCTTGGCTTCTTGGACAATATTTCTCTATTCCTCCCAGGCTACCTGTCCTTGTTTTCACCCTCTACAGGCTCCCTTTTTGTCTATGACTTTGTCCAGGAGCTTCTTGTCCATCCATGCAAGCCTCCTGGCATTTCTGCCTGACTTCCTTTCTCATGGCATGCATCACTTCTGGGCTTGGAGGGCTGACCTCTTCCCTACAGGGCTTTATCCCATGGAACTCTACCAAGCAGGTCCCTGAAAAGGTCAGTCTGCTCTCCTGAAGTCCAGGGTAGTGAGCCTGCTGCATGCCTTCCTCGCTGTCCTAAGGATCTTGAACTCTACTATTTCATGGTCACAACTTCCAAGGCTGCCCTTGAGCTTCACATTCCCCACCAGCCCCTCCTTGTTGGTGAGAACAAGGCCCAGAAAGGGAGAAAAGGAACTACAATCAGATTTTATTCCAAAATGCCTTATATGGAGAAAATTATACCAAAAAGTGTATTTTGTATGAAATAGTTCTAGACAAAACCTTTCATTTCACGACCTTGCATAATTTTAAATAAGTGTTGGTTTAGATCAAAATATCAAATTTAAATGGAAAATATATATGAAACATGAAATTTCCAACAGAAAAATATTTTCTGTCAAGAAATCTGAGGGACACAGGTTTTCAATGTTTTAGATTGTTAAAAAAAGTCAGATGGATTATTTTTTCCACCTTGTGAAATAAAAGTACCCAGTCAGTAAGTCTCAGGCTTTTACCGCAGCTTTTGAGGTCAATAACATCTTAAATAAAAATGTTTGGTCTTTTAGCCCCACAGTGTGGGCAGTGATGCATCCTCATTCTGCACCTCAACTTTCTACTTCTCTTTTCCCCCCATTACAGGGTAAACATAGACTTTACCAAGAATATGTGTTTCCTTCTTGCTCGCCAGGTGATTCCACCATAAATGGGATATGTTGTTTTGTCACAGCAATTTTACACTGAAATAGCTATGATGATGTTGAATGTCATCCTTTTGTAGATTAGTGAAATTGAGGAGAGATTCAGCTGCAGCATCACTCACATGGCACGGAATTTGTTTTCTAATCAGAAGTTTTACTTTGTCTACACGATTTGTAACATTGATATTATAACATCCAATTTGAGGGGGAAGTGGGCAGAGCTTTTGCATATAGGTTTGTATTAATATAGACAGCTTCATAACTTCAACCAAGTTATTCTCCACAGAAGGGTCTGTGTTCCTCCATGCTACAACCAATCAAAATGATGGATATATATTTCCCAGTATGTTTTTGAGTAGGATTCAAAAGAAGGGAGTAATCTGAGATCCATTATAACTAATGTCTATGTAAGCTTTTTACATTTTTTAATTTCAAGGATAAATACACAGACATAATGTAAGTAAACTTTTAATAAGTGTGCACAAGATTTCTAGAGTTCTTGAGAATTATAAGTACCTGCCTAAAATAAAGTATGGGAAAAAACAGATTTTTTTTCTTTCCCCATACAATTTTTAAAGCTGGTGTGGTTTTATACTCAGAACAAGCGGGAAAAAAGAGAGAGATTAATTTATGAAATCAATTCTCTCCTTTGCTTTTGAAAACTCTCTTTGAGTGGATAGTGAAGTGGCAGTTCAAATCAGTGTGCATTTCTCTAGATCCTAAAGGAGAACTCTTCAGAATCATTATAGCCCTCCACAACAGAATTTCACTTGTTGTCATAGTTTGTCTCTACATCTAAGTAACCATTCAAGTCTACTTCTGTAATAGAAATACATTATTGGCTCCAGCTTCATGAGAGGAAGCCCATATATGTTTAAAAAATATAATTTCTCTCTGTTATTACTAGCTGACATTTTGCCTGAAATCCTCATGCATTACAGTAAGAATTTTTGGGAAATTTTTATAGCATCAATTCAGAAGTGGTAAAAACTAGGTAGGTGTTTTAGGTTTGCTTTCCATTTTCACTGTTACTCATTTTCAGTGTCTTGAAAGCAGCTTTGCAAACTCACTCTGACTTCCAGACATTTGGCTTACTAATATCAAATGTTTGCTTTCAGATATAAACATGGCAGGAGAACCAAAACCGTACAGACCAAAACCTGGCAATAAGCGGCCACTTTCAACACTTTACAGGTAAGTGAGATTTCATCTTAACTTATTATAATTCCATTTTTATTAGAAAAATTATTTTAACCTGAAATGTATCTACCAGGGTCACTGTGTAGCCCATGAATCAGACAAAGAATTTTTTTTCCATTCACTCTTTGATGTTTGTATGAAATATAATCAAGCTCCTGCACACACTGAAAGTTTTGAAAATGAATAAAAGAGCCTGTACTGTAGTGTCTGACACTACATGTCTCTTTTATATTATTCCAGAGCAAAATGTTCTGACTTCCAGAGATAAAGACTGTCCACATGATGCCTGTCTGAAAAACCTAACTTGCACCAACTAGGAGTAAGCCCAGCAAAAAAAAGTCCTGTGTGATACTTAGATGCAATGATCACAATATGCACATAATGGCCCTCTTTTGGTTGGACACACACCAGAGTTTCCATTTGCCATAAAAAAAAAAGTAATTAGGATGTTTAAATGATAATACAGACATTCAGAAGAACAGAGAAAATTAAACGAATCAGATCAGATTTTTATTACTTAGTGAAAATATCTTATGTTTTCTTGAGGCCAAAAAGCTGGTCTTTGCCTTCTCAGTATTCACACCATGAATGTTATTTGCCAATGCAAGACGAATCCAAAAGAAGAGGCTGCAGCTTTAATCTGTAAGAGGTATTACACATAAAGTCTTGCTATACTAAAAAGCTATATTTGAAAATATGTTTGACAATGATAGTTCTTTAGGATGAAGTAGCAAAATGCAATTGCCTTGCACAGATTTTGTTGCAGGCATGCTACGGCTACTGGGGTTGTGCTTGGTGAAAGTTATGTACTCTAAGACCCCACCCAAGAGCTCAGTGTGGGATTTAAGCTTTGGATTTAAATATGCTTTGTATTAAAAAGATGTTTATTTATTTGTTCATGCACTAGTAACTTTTACTTTTTCTCAAGTGAAAATGAAAGTGCAGGAGAAGAGAAACAGACTTTAGGCCCATATAAAAGTGCAATTTTTAGCAAACTTATAATGAAGTACACAATAAAATTACAAATCTGTCATTTACTAAACCTACTGACAAAAAGACTGTTATGGTGATTTGTGAAGTGTTTAATAATGTCTCCACTTCTAGTACCACAATCAATTTTTTAATTTTTTTTTTTTTTTTTAAATTGAGTGCTATTTCAATTTTTAATCCCTGTGCTTTATTGCCTGGATGTGGCCTTGTTCTTGTGACTTTTTTATTTGTAGGGTTCAGTGAAATAGCTAATAATTTTAGAGCAACAGAACTGGTTTCTCATCAATTTGTGTGTCAAGGATGAGACCAAACTTCTAACAAGACTGGCTTTCTTCCTCAGGAGTTCAGGAAAGCACTGATAGTGTCTTTCTCCTATTCTCAGATGCCTGTTTTTATTCAGCTTGTCCAAAGCTCAAGAAACCCCCACCTTTTTTTCAAAATCAGTTAAGCTTAGTGAAGCATTCCGGATTATTAGGGGGTTTGACAGACAGACATGCACACATGCATTTCTGCTCAATAAACCTTACTTCTCATGAAAGTATTACAGAATTTATGCTCCAGTTGCATGAATGGAGTTAGGGCTGATTGATACTGTGGCTGAAACACAGACAGACTGGCCCAAGAACAGCAGCTCAGCAGCGAAATCAGAGACACCTGAGCAGGACCTTTTCAAGCCTGTTCTGGTCTGAAAACTTCAGGTGGAAATTCAAGGGTAGGATCTCAGAATGAGACAGGGAGGAGAATTTTAAATCTCAGCCTGTGTGCTACATAATAGTAATGTAAAGTTTTATCATACACTTGTCCTTAGCTGAAGTGATAGTGACATTATTTTTTAAGAAAAGGACCCCTGCTTTATTATTACTCTCAATTGCAAACTGTTAAACTTTGTAGGTGTTACTGGTAGTCATGGTCTACTGTGTTCCTGTGTCAGTATTTCAAAACATTTTTGAACATGTTCTGTGGTTTCTGGTATTTATATGCACTTCCACCTCCGAGCTTCTAAACGGTTTCTCATAAACACTTCTTCTACAGACAAGACAGGGATAAGAGAGAGATCTGTGGAAAGTTCTAAGGGAACCTTAAAGAGAAAAAAGAACTTAGGTTGTGTCCTTTCATGGATCTAGTAAAGACAATTTCTCTAGAAGATTATGACAGGTTATTTGAGCAACTGACAGAAACCTTCATCTGTTGGTAATGGAGAACTTTAATTACCTCAATATCTGTTAGCATAATAATATGTGAGATCAATGGCTTATAAAGTTCTTGACAACTTTGAGAACATTTATTTATTTCAAAACCTTGTACTGGGTCTGGCTGGGATGGAGTTAACTTTCTTCATGGGATCACATATGGTGCTGTGTTTTGGATTTGTTATTAAAACACACCAATATTTTGGCTGTTGCTGAACTGTGTTTGCAGTCTCAAGGCTTTTTCTTTTTCCTATTCTGCCTTCCTAATGAATAGGATGGGTGAGGGTGGGCAATATGCTGGGAAGGAATACAGCTGAGACAGATCACCCAAACTGGCCAAAGAGATATTCTATATGACGTAACATCATGCTCAGATATAAAAACTGGGGAGGTGTTTCCTTCCAAAGTAACTGTTGCTTGGTGACTGCCCCAGGTGCTTGTGGGAAATGGAAAGTAATTGCCTTTGCATCACTTGTTCTTTTCCCTCCTTTCTTCCCTTGTTAAACCACATTTATCTTAACCAATGAGGTTTTTTTCACTTTTGCCATTCCTATTCTCTCCTTCATCCTGATGGGGTACAACTTATCTGCTGGCCAGGATCACCACACAACATGGAGAAAGTTAAGGGGGAAGTGGTTGCTTTAAATCTGATTTTGACTAAGAGAAGCATTGGTTAAAAATTTAGTTATCACAAAGTATTCACTGTGAAAAAAAAGGAGGACTTGGAACAGCAGAAATAGGATAATGGATTTCAGAAAGGACAGACTTCAATGAGCTCAGAGGACTGGTAAGTAGGATCTCTTGGAAATAAATTTTAGGGACAAAGAGTGCAGAAAATCTTGCATCAACTGTGCTTAAGGTAGAATGCAAAGTTCTCCTGAAGCAGAAGAGGTAGAGTAAAGGAATAATATCACAGCATCAAGTTTCTTTAACATCCTGAAAAGTGAAAAGAAATTGAACAAAATGTAGAATCAAAATCTGACAACTGCAAGTGAGTGGAAGAAACCAGTAGAGTCACCTAACAGGACATCAGAAAGGCTAAGGCACACAACAGTATAAAAGGCAACAAAAAGATAGTCATTAGAGTAACTTTCTCTGATTTTTTACAATGCTGTTACTTAGCAGGAAAGGAAAGTAGATTGTAGATGATACAGAAAAGGCTTCTTTTGCTTTAGCAAAAGAGGTTAGTTGACCGGCTATTTCAGAAAATCAGTTTTAACATGAGGGTATGGACTAAAAGAATTGGCTAACCAGTATTTGAATAATGGAAATGGTATAATGAGATCCACCCTAGAGTGTTTAAAGGACTACCTGAATCTGTATGTGGACCTTTAGTTTTCAAAAACTTATAGAGGTCACATAAGGTAGAAAACCAGTGGGTATGGGCAGGTGTTATACCTATTTTTAAGAAGAAGAGGACCCAGAAAATTATCAGGTCAGGCAAGCTTTGATTCCCAGAAATGTACTAGAACAAATTATTAAACAATCAATTTATCAACACCTAGAGGATAATAAGATGGTAAAAAATCCATCATGGAATTATCGGGAGCTAATTATATTGAAGCAATATAATTTCCTTCTCTGACAAGATAGCCTACCTAGTGGATAAAGAAGAAACAGTAGATGCACTGTATGGTCATTTAAACAAGCTTTGACATTTGCCAGATATGGTCTTTTCATAAGGATGTTCAGGAAACTTACCTAGAAGAAACTATACTAAGGTAGACATCTAATGGGTGAAAAACAGCGACTGTGTACAACATAATATTAAGGATAACAACTGTTTGTTCAGTCTCCTTTGTTACAGATTTTTAGAGTATTTTGGGGTATTTGAGACATTTAAGAATGGTTTTAAGGTAAGCAAGCAGGAGTGTTGCACACAGTTGCATGATTTTATTTATTGAGAAGTGCTTGAGGCTTCAAACATGTTCAAAGTACTCTAGGCCCCACAGTTCAGGAAGGACAGGGAACTGCTTGAGAGAGTCCAGTGCAGAGCCACCAAGATGATTAAGGGAGTGGAGCATCTCCCTTATGAGGAAAGGCTGAGGGAGCTGGGTCTCTTCAGCTTGGAGAAGAGGAGACTGAGGGGACACCTCATTAATGTTTATAAATGTGTTAAGGGCCAGTGTCACGAGAATGGAGCAAGGCTGTTCTAAGTGATGCCCAACGATAGGACAAGGAGCAATGGGTGTGAGCTGGAACACAGGAGGTTCCGCTTAAATTTCAGAAGGAACTTCTTTACAGTGAGGGTGATGGAGCACTGGAACAGGCTGCCCAGGGAGGTTGTGGAGTCTCCTTCTCTGAAGACATTCAAAACCCACCTGGACACCTTTCTATGTGATCTCATTTAGGTTCCTGCTCTGGCAGGGGGATTGGACTAGATGATCTTTAGAGGTCCCTTCCCATCCCTAACATTCTGTGATTCTGTGATTCTATATCTCTGAAGAGAAACCTGTATTTCATTTATAGCTAGATATGCATATGAGTAATTAATACAGACCAACCAAATGTCCTATGATGAGATATACCCACATAAATTGATTATGTATCCAAATTATTAGATCCACTTATTCCTGGAATTGTATTAGAATACTCGGTCGTGCCTCAGTTCAGGATGTACATTGTTTTTTTATCCATTACAGTGTTATAATCTGTGTGTAAATAATCTAATTTGATCTCACCTATGTCCAATTTAACATGAGCCTAAATGTGAGGCACATCATTTTTTTCATCTATAGGAATTACTAGATGCAAGACTGATAAGCATTTATAATTTCTTCTTCAACTCATACATGAAGTCATTCACATATCCAGGTTCTCTTTTGTTCTCCAGTTTATTATTCCTTTTATACTTCTTTTTTGCATATGTTTTTGATGGTAGCACTCCTGGTACAGTCCATGGAAAAAAAAAAAAAAGTCATTTAATACCCTAATTTCTACCAGCTGGAGATTCCATTGATCACAATCCTTGACTGCTGGAGAACAGACTTGCACTACCTAAATTAGTCCCATGGGACGCTGTCCCAGAGAGAAGAGGGTGCCAGAAGAGCTGGCTGATTTCCAAGGATCACCTCCTTCAAGTTCAAGAATAGTTCATTATAATGAACAAGAAATCAATCAAAGGTAGCAGGTGGCCTTCACATATGAACAAGGAGTTCCTGAAAAAAATAAAATGTAAAAAAGAGGCATAAAAAGGTGGAAGTAACAACAGGTGACCTGGGAGGTATAAGGAGTCACTGTCTAGGACAGGGTTAGAGTGTTGTGGGAGCAGGTCAATGTCATTGTGAGGACACTCAATCCACAATAAAAGAACTTCCATTTTGGATTAGGCCTTAAAAATACTTGGAGAACAAGAAGATTTAGGCATTGCTTCAGAAAGCTGCTAAACACATTATTATCTTTAAGCACACTCAATTAACAACTACAGGTATGCTTAGGGTACTGCTCAGGAGTCATCTTAAATCTAATATATTTGTTAGGTCCACAGTATTCCTCCTGATTTGCATTGTTATTCAGCATGTGAGGGGAGACCTAAATCCCAGAAGGTTCAAAATTGTTGTGAATTTCCTTTTATAGCACAGCACTTCTGCAGAAAAACAAATTCCTGGCAAATCTGCATCTTAAAATTATTTTACATCTTGTTATTTGAGTCTAGCTTCAAGCAGAAGTTAATTTTACTGGCTAACTTTCATGTCTTTGAAACATGAGGTGAAGCTTAAAGGTGCTGACGCAAATGTGTTAAAGCACTCTTTGGGATCATTGTTGTGGTAAAATAAAGGATCACACTTTGTCTTTTTAATTTAGTGATGTTTTGATCAGTATTTCACTAAAGCAGTTCTTTGTCAGCATATGGAAGTCAATTTACTGTTTTTTTCCTCTGGGTTTATGCCCCAACATAACAAAGTAGAATCAACTGCAAATACTCTGATGGACCAGCAATCTGTTTCTCTACATCATAAAAGACTGTTTTAACTATTTCTTGTCCATTTCAGTCCACCACCACGTTATATGATGTGTTGTATAAGTGGTCTGAAAGCTTTTTCTTCATTCTGGAGGTCTTTGCTGGGGTTCTGAAAACAGGATGAGGCTCTTCTAGTTCTTAAATGTGGAAGTAGCTAATGACTCCATCCCCAGTTGCTCCAGAAGTGGGCCTGAGCCCTAGACCAGGCAGAGCAGAGCAGCCATGCACACACAGTCTGTGATTTACCAAAATAGACTCACCATCTCCCCTCTGTACAGATGTCAGCATGGAGGTCAGTTCAAAGCCTTCTCTGGCATCCCTCTAGCAGTAATAAAAATGAGGGTATTTAAGAAGAATGGAGAGGTACCTATTTTTGAGTCTCTTGAAACAACAAAAAGATTGTGCTATGAGCTAGTTGAATGGTGGTATTTTTGGTGGCATAAAAATGAGCATGGCTATTGCAGGCCCTGCTGTGAGAGGTGCTGGGAGAGACCTGCTGTACACCACATGGGGCACCGGGATCCAGAACTAGAGCAGTCATACTGGTAATACTGGGAGGGAGTTGGGAGCAAACTGTTCTAGATCACATCAAGTCTACTTTCAGAGAAAACTAGTTTGTTCATCAAAGATGAACCCCACAGGAGTGAACTAATATTAGTATAACGTAGGAAAACAGGGGAATGGCACTTGGAAGCAAACTGGGAAGGCAAGTTATTCGGCACTGTTGAGATATCTAGTCACTCTCTTTGCTGTACACAATTTAATATTGTAGTTGATCTATAAACATTTACAAGACAAATTTAGCTAAGACTAACCTTCCCCGTGTGGATTATTTTCATGCTTTCTAAGCTCCAGCCTTCCTCATAAAGGCACAATAAACTAAGCTGGCCTTGCCCCCAGTGCCACACCTTGAAGGCCCAGTGAGAAGTTGTTCAAGCCCCTCTCCTCCCATTGCTGGCTGGACATGAATCTTTCTAGCCTAGAATCCATCAAGATGAGGCACATCCTGGAGTGAGACAATTAGTGGGATGGATTTAGTGGATGAATTAATAAGTGAAATAATCTTTTGCCCTGCTACTTAGACTGACCATATCTCCACTCAGTGGTGATTCAGTTTCCGCAGCCTGTCACTAGCACATGGTGGCCTTGGCAAATGCTTTCCTTGAGGGCAAGTTCTTTACAAGCTGTTCTCTGAAGTTCCAGTCTAACAGTTAAGTGCTCCCTTAGTGTTAGTAGATATAACAGTCATTTCACATTCCCAACCACTTCTCCTTGTAATGGAATTTAAATGTATGTTCAGTATGCTTGATTTAACATGCTACTAATTAGCCATATTAAAGAGTCTTTATTTTACAATTTCATAAGTCCCATGGCCTCTAGAGGAAATTATTTTATTTAAATCACAGAATCACAGAATCACAGAA
>NW_010296211.1:88563-128809 GCF_000700745.2 Antrostomus carolinensis | reverse complement strand
CGGGGCGGCCTCTAGAAGGACCCGCCGGTAAAACCCCGTCCTCGGCCTCCGAGGCTCAGACACTGCCGGGTCCGTGCCCCGGTCAACCGGCGGGATTTGCCGTCCTCTGTGTCGCCAGCGCCGGCAGCCCACGTGGATGGCACATTATGAAAGGCTGATGCTAGTGTTAAGGTGTCCTGGTTTCTAGAGTGAGGGTTATAATTTATGTTCCCCAAACTTCGTGTCTTTTCCCACTGAGCTGCCTCACGCTGTCTTGCAGGACCCGCTCACTGGCACGAACACTTCCCCATCGCCAATGGAGAGCGCCAGTCCCCCATTGCCATCAGCAGCAAGTCCGCCAAATACGACTCCTCTCTGAAGCCTCTCAGCTTCAGTTACGATGCTGGCACAGCTAGAAACATCGTCAACAACGGGCACTCCTTCAACGTGGAGTTTGATGATTCTTCCGACAAGTCAGGTGAGGCCTCATCTTCATGTGCGGGGATGGAGATGGGAGAATCTGCTACTAAAATGCCTACTGAGGCCATAGGCTTTTTTTAAAGACAAAAAAATACTGAAGTGTTTTGCCTTTGGTAAGGTCAAGATTCAGCCCTTAGGATTCGGCATCTCACAGTGCTCCTTTAGACTAGAAGAAAACTGAGCACCCATTAAAAGAGAACTAAACCTATCTGAGCTGCCCTGCTCTAAACTCCAGAAAAGTGAATTTGTTTTTGTTTAAATAGGAAAGATTTGGATAAGGACTCAGCTGTGGAGGGAAAAAAAAAGTTTATTTGACAAGAACAATTTCAGGCATAGCTCATCATAAGCTATCAACCACATCGTTAAAAGAAGAAGTAAAATACATCACAGGAAGAAATTTGCCTTAGAATAACAAAGGGTTACAGTTAACAACTTGAAGAGGAAATAGTTTGGAAATAGTTTCTTTGGTTATCAAAATATTATTTCATATTTCTGAAGCCAATATGCTCCCAGGTTAGTACAGAAACAGACGAATGATTAGAAAATACCTCTTTGTTCTTTTGTAATTTAAACAAGTATTATCCCTGACATTTCTTGACTCTGGGCTTTCTAGATAAAGTTAATATATCTGACACATTCCTACCAAGTTTGCTAGCGGGCAGCCGTTCCACAGAGTCTTACTGTTCATCCTACTGTATGTTGAAATTAGGTGCTGAATCTTGCAAACCTTTTAGTAACCCTGACTGAAAGACATCCAGTACTGATGGACAGACGGAGTCTAAGATGCAGTTGCAGCAAGGGTTTTGTAGGTTGTCTTTAATTGTAGTTTTTCAGCTGGCTGAATTTGCAGAAATCATCACTCTGCTGCAATAAATGTGCCTCTTTTTAATTTAGACAGCAAGAACAATCCCATTGTAAGTCACTGCCTTCTTCAGACACTGCCTGATTTAACTTGCTTGAGCAACTGCCCTATTTTTCTGAAGCATTTTGTTGGCAAAGTCATGTAGGGAATGGAGCTGAAAACAAATGATCCGTGCCTACTAAAAATGTGGGGCTTTTGCAGATAATGCAATATAACAGTATAACAGACATTCAACGTTGCACTAAGAGTTTGAGTTTGTATTTTAATTACAGTCTTTAAACAATGTTAAGTGGTCAGCTATAAGTATTCACAGTCATATAAATGCACATAGGTCCATGTATAATTTACACATTAGTATTTTTATAGTTAAAAAAAAAAGAAAATATATATTTCAGCTTCTTACTGTTTATTTTTCTGAAGCACTAAGGAGCTAAAGGAGTTGAATGCATGTTCATTTTAAGTGTCATGGGGAATAAGGTAAATGATTCACAGTACAGAAAAAGGGATTATGTTTTCACCAGATATGTGTGAGTTGTCTCTCGCTGTCGTACTGTTTTCACTGAGCCCTAAGGAAACAGGTTCATGTCCTCACAGTGTAACAAAACTATTATGTGTTCACTTTGTGTGTGCCTAAGTTTGGACAGACTGTGAAAATTAGGTTGTATTTGGTAACTTGGGAGGAAAAGATGGCAGGAACATGTAATAACCTAAAGAAATGTCTGTAGGAAGAATGCTTTTTATGAGA
Source organism: Antrostomus carolinensis (assembly GCF_000700745.2). Taxonomy (NCBI): domain Eukaryota; kingdom Metazoa; phylum Chordata; class Aves; order Caprimulgiformes; family Caprimulgidae; genus Antrostomus; species Antrostomus carolinensis. Next base: position 126,743 of record NW_010296211.1, on the reverse strand, counting down.
CAAGCCGTTGCAGAACCAGAACATCTGTGACAGGGATCCTCTGACAGATATGCAGTGACACAGCTTTCAGAGTGGGAGGATAGGAGATGCAAGTAGAAATATTCTCAGTAGCACTATTAGTGAATCATAAACTGATTATTCTTTAGAAAAAAAATCAAGCAGATCTCTGCGAAGCCAGGTAAGGGTGGATCCTTCAGTATCATGCTTCCTGTTGAAAATTACAGTGCATAGAATCTACCTGGCAGCGTGCTTAATGGCTTCATTTGTATGCAGCTAACTAGGTAACCTACTTTCTTACACAAAATAGAGCTGTCTTTGACTTGACTGTGCTTGATTCGCTGTTACTTCTGAACATGAGGCTGACTATAACATGTGTACCCAGTTATTGGTTAGACATCACGCAACAGTCACAGGAACAAACTGTGAAACTGTGTGATGTGCTGGTGTTTTATGGAAGACAATGGAACAAAATCCTGTAAATACTTCCCACAGGCTATAGTGTGTGCTCCTATGAGCTGTTCCATAGGCAGTAGTGGATTGTCTGTGATAGTAGGCACAAAATTAGTAAGATCATTGTGTGCAGTTACTCATGTCTTGAAGATTATTCACAAACAAAGAAGTAGATCCATTCATTAATAATCTTCAGGCTCCTAACTAAGGACACTGAAGTAAACTGAGCAGCAGTTCTAGGTATTAATGTCTGTTTGACTCCTGCTCCTCAGGTTATGCAAAAATGAGTTCTTGCAATAAAAAATACAGGCACTAATGGTATAGTAAAAAAAAAGTAAGAAGGATAAAATGTGTGTTTGGATAAAACTCTTTGAAAGTAGTTGTTACTTATTTCTTTGATTCAGAAAATACGTAATATGAGTACCATTGATCACAATTAACGAGAAGTAGATAGCAGAATATTCAAAATTCTGATGTAAAATATTTTTCCTCCAAATAAAAGACTCTTCCTCCCAAATGTATATTTCTACATGATGTGTATGAGTACAAGAATATGTAGTATAAAGCTTCTGTCCATATCAGTGAAAAACTAAAAATCTAAAAGAAAAAGTAGAGTTTCTTAAAATTATATTCTATCTAATCACAGTTATTAAAATATATTATATAAAATTATATCCTATCACAGTTTTCTTCCGTGAAGATACACTAGCCACATAAATGCTTTCTTCTTTGCTCTTAGAAGATCTCTTTACTAATAGATGGAGCTTTATAGACATAACCTTTGATTCAGGTTGTAATTATGCCTATGACCTATACAGTTTTCTCTTACAGTGATGTCTTAACAGAGAAGTGATTTAAAAATCTTTGTGATGGCTTTAGAACCTGACTTGATTTTACTTCCTTGTTAATTTAATTAGATGTTACTAAGGATGCTTAGGAAAAACCTCTTTGGAAGCGGTTATCCCAAAATCTTCTATTTCAATTCTTGTAGTACAGCCTTTTAATTTCTTGGGCTGTGTGACAGGTGGTGTATTCCAGAATACATTTCTAAAGGCTCAGCCAGTTCCCAAAGTGAATCCCCTTCATATTTCACATTTGCTATTTAGTAGAAATGGTGTACGGAAAGAAAATTCACAAATTAGCATTGCCATGTTTATGGACATGTTTTTGTTTGCTGAAATTCCATGTTTTTTCTCTCAGATAATAATATACCTGCTGTCTTGTTTCCTTGCAATGTTTTCTTGGACTTGTATGTAGAAAGCAAACAGGGAACTTCCTCTTCCAGTTTTTATTTAGTTTCTCTTCTCCTTCGGTTCTTGCAGTTGCTTTTTGGTTCTCTCTCCCCTGTATTTTAATAATGGTGAAAGTTCAAGTAGTTGTAAGCTGTAATCTTTAAAATTTCTGTAACTTTAAATAAAAGAAAAAATTTATTATGATAAAAGTGTCACTAGGAAGAAAGTCTTGTGCGTGCATTCACATCCTGGGATGTGACCTTTCACATATGAGTGAAGCAAATGGTGCTGATAGCTGTTATATTATAATAATGCACTAAAGTTCCTAAAATAATATAATAATTATATTATTTTAGGAACTCTATAGCAAAGGAGTGTCTCATCAAGGGTACTGATTTTATCATATTAAATCCTTTATATTATAGTCTGCTGTAAGGACAAGTGTATCGTTTCACTCACTTTAAAAGACAGACATGAACAGCGACTTCTCAGTGCTTTACGTAAAACCACAGGAAATGACTTTGCTTAAGAAAGTCTCAAGAGCCTGAAAGAAGATTTTGTAACATACTTTGAATGTGCTTTCTATGTAAGTTTGCTGGAAGACTTCAGAATTCAACTAAAACCTGAAATTCAAATGGAAAATTCTCACAGCCGTAGGCACTGTATCAGTATTTTCTGATCATGTGTATGATGAGTTTATAAAAGGAAGAAGTCAATCAGCAATTAATTTATTCCATAACAAGAATGTTTTCATATAATATTTTAGCTGTAGAACCTGACACAAGTGAATTGCAACTATAATGTGAGACTCTAGAGACATTACTAAATGTACTGGTAATTTCTGCTGGTGAACGAGTCTCTTAATTATTTTCTTTTCCTTCATTGCTGCTGAACTAGAGATAATACTGAAATCAGAGTCCCAAGTAAATCTGACACTTTTGCAGATACTCAATTGTAGTAGAACTTTAAAATAACAGGGAGACCTAGGGAAATGAAAATACTGTATTGACCTTGGAACTAGCACCCCTTGGGAGACTTCCAGTAGTTGTAATCAAATACATTGCCCAATTCTTCCTATAATTGTAGATGTTAATGAGGAAGCTTCAACTGTCCTGAATTATGACTCACTATAAACAAACCAATTAATTTTGTTCTATTTGTTATTAACAGCCAGTGCATAAGCACTGCTTGATTGGCAGAGTTACTCTGAAAGTTGTGCCACTGTTGTTCTTTTCCTACACTTCTACCTCAGCAGGTAAACTGAGGAAGAAACATGCAGGTCTGCTGTCCTTAAGGCACAATTTTTAATCCAAGTCACTGGGCTATTTTTAGGTTTCCCAGCTCTGAAGATGTAATAGTAGCTGTGCCAGAATAATATTGCATGTTATCAGTATACAGTCATGGATTGAAGGCCCACAGTACAGTACAGCCTGTGTACTGACCCTTCTGAATCATAAATCAAGGAACTGATTGCTTATAGTATTCAGACACCTGCTCATGTGTCACAAATACTTTTGTGCACCGCTTGACTAGAAAGTCAGAGGTCCCAGAGGGCGTGTGATCATTAAGTCGTTTCTCCAGTGAACTGGTATCACCAGAAGCTGCAAAGCCTACGTAAGCAGATAACTTGAGAATAGTTCTAGTACTTCCAGGAACTGGAAAGGAAGATGAGAGGGTTTGAGATCTGTCCTGCATGTTTCATTTTTTTACAGAGCCCAAAAGTGCCTGTCTTAATTTACATCAACTTTTTTTTTTTTTTTTTTTTTTAAAACCATACAACTTCTGACCAGAAATTTGACATGGATTATGTGTTTAAGAATCATGGCAACTTCCGTCCCTTCTTCCAAATTCTTCCTCTAGAGGTGCTTTTAGTGCAAAACCAGGAGAAACTGGCCAGCTGTTATTAGCTAGGGCCACTTGGAAAAGTTTGTTTTTGATGGAGCTTGTGTGCCAGCTGTCACCATGACTGCTCTTCCCAGCTGATATATTTGTTCATTTACATATAGGCTTGAGGGACTGCTGTGGACTTAGAGGCAATGCTCACGCCTTAAGTTTGTTCATTCTTCATTAGATCTCAACATAGTATGAGCACCATGTCCAGTACACAATGTTCAGTACTGTAAGCACTCACTTGGATTAGACCATTGGAAATTAAACCAATTGTTATTTTTAAGAGAATTTTAATACTTCCAACTCAGTTCTTACAAAATAATTGTCAGCTCATGCAGTGTGAAATATGAGGACTGAAGGCTCATCAGGGACTCACTACAGCACCTTAAGACTCTCAGAGAATCTCCATGGAAGATACTACATGAAAAATATACTCCACTGGTCCCAGGGGGTGAGAGGAAAGTTAAGAACCTAAATGGCATTGTATCCTTAAGCAGGTCAGAGTCTCTGTGGCTGATACTCAGTCTAGATGAAGTAGTTCAGCTGAGGTGAGTCAGAATCACTGACCTGCTGGCGATACACACATCTGCAGATCTGCTGCATTTTGGCAGATGTTTCATTCTGGTCTATCTCTGTGGACCATCCTTTTTGCCTTATCAGGCTAACCCTCTAGCAAGGTCAGAGCAGGGTTTGCGGTTTTTGGGTTTTTTTTCTTATGAGATACCAATTACAGTTTTTTTCTTGGTGAAACCCATTACAGATGTTTTCTGCAAGTATGATCCCTACAGTCAGATGCTTGCATGCTGTCTTGCTCTCTTGCTTGTCATGATACAGCGTCCTAGGAGGAATGTCTGAATGAGATAACATAAAGAAGGAAACATCTCACATGATGCTCTGTACTCCACATTTCACAGAAGTGACAGCTCACCCTAAATGAACTCTTCAGTGTGTCAGACATGGAAGCCCATCCTTGCATAAGAACACAAGGCTGATCCCTGAGCATCCTCATCAGAGCCTTTTTTGTGCCATTAATAGTGCATGGTGCTCAAGTTGGGTTTTTTTTTCCAAGTAATGCTTCATCTACTTTGTCTCCTCAAGGCTTGCTTCCTGTCATACCGATGTCCGTATATACACAAAAGCTTACAAAACATTAATATTAATGTATATACTATGTGTATATTTATATACATACCTACCTACAACATCATATACATGTGCACATCTACTGTAGGCTGATGCAAAATCATGACTTTCTTTATGCCAAAGTAATGTGTGTGCAAGAGGGCTGTCCTCAAAAGTAGATGCTTGAAGTGTCCTGCTGCTAGGTTTTTGTTTGCTGGAATCTCAAAAGGACTAAACTTCCTAGGTTTGGAGCTCTGGACATCTGTTGTGCTTTAGTGGACCCATTATTTCAGCTACTGGAAGAAGCTTTGCTGTCAGAGATTTCCATTTCAAGAACATTTTATCAGAGTAACAAACTTTAGAGCAGTGTTTTTCTTACCACACTAATTTGTATGACAGGAAGGAATTAATTCTAACTCGTGAAACAATCTGGTAGTTCAGCCATTTTGATTATTTATTTGACAGGTTTATTGCCTTGGTGAGATTTAGTAGTCTCCTGCTCTGTATAGAGAGAACGTACCATAGGAGGTAACTAAATAACAGTAATTCCAAAGTATTCCTGCAAAAATTCACAGATTGGAATGCTGCCACTTCCTGAAAAAAAGCTATGAAGTGGTCCACAGTATTTTTTACAAAGCTGTTCTGTTCTGTGTGGGAAAGGTAACTGGCTGGTGACTTGTCTTTAGAACAGCGAAGTTGTGTGGCCTCAGTAAACACCTGTCCCAGATGCAGCAAAATGCCCTTTGATTTCTGTGTGTATCTAGGTGTGCTAAAAAAGTGTAGTGGAGACAAATCGAGTTCACCTTCTTTATCCAAGAAATCCCACAGACATAAATGGAACAGTTTGTGTGGTTATTTGACTTTCCAAATTAGTGCTGCTAATACTTCTGTTCACCTAATTTAGAAAATGTTATGAGATCGTTTAATAACAGTGCAATATAATTACTGGATGTTACTAGGATAACTTCTCCAGTAAAGGGTAGAAGGTTGAAAACAGTTACCCTTTCTTGATCTAAGGAAAGTAGCTCCAAATTTGTCTTGTTGTAACATTTAAAATAACTGTAAAATAGAAAAATCTGCGTTTTCAAGCTGTTGCCTCTTGGGCTGTTACACATCTATTGAGACCAGGTTACTGACATAGATGCTGTTGAGTTGGATGAACCTGTAAGAAAATAATGTGTTTTCCAGGCTGGCTGGTGCTGTCTTCACCTTGCATCTGAAGCTGTGCTATATAAAAAAAGGGAGCACAGCTACTTGGGTATTTCCAGGATGGTGTACACTAGTGCTAAGTTCAGAAGGAAGGGAGCTAATGAGATGCTTACATGTGGATCTGTATTTCCCCAGTCCTCAAAAAAAGGGGATGGAAAGGTTGGATTTCTAGCGTCAGTGTGGCCTGAATCAATGTTCATTCATGTCACATGGGACAGGGAAGTTCTCAGTGTGAATGTTGCTCGTGATTCTCAATGAACTTCTACTTTGCAAAAGCTGGTAGCATTTATTCATGGTTTAAAAAGCTTGTGCTGGAAAAAAATGAAGGTCTAACATTTCTACTTCACTTTTTAAGTTTAATTTTAATTTTTATTTCTTTGTAAAGGCTGAGAAATATTAAAAAATAATAACTGCTTAATGTAGGCTAGCACAAGAATGGCTGTTCTGTAATTAAGCCTGCTGAATTTGTATTCATTTACACTAATCTAATTATTACTTTCTTTGAATGCTCTGCTGTGAGTCAAAATAAGCTAGTGCTGGATTTGAAAACTACAGAATGAGAAAAGTAAGCAAAAACTGCAAAGAAATTTTTTTGCCTCTTTTGAGTTTTTGATGAGACTATAGCAAACTGTGTGGAAAAATAACACTGCAGATGGATTTAAGAAGATTGCATGGTTCTGCTTTTCGGCATGCTTTCTATTGATTAATAATTGCAGATTAACTTGTGCTGTGCTGGTGCTTTCTGAGGTTGAGGAATGGTGCAACCTCAGTCCCTTTGTACCTGCAACGAACATCAAGTCCATTAACCAAAGGAACTGAAGCTGAAACATTGCAGTTCCATCTCATCATTTTAAAATGAAACATGATATTGTGTGGATTAAATGATTTTGCATCTGTAAAGACATAGCAACCAATTACTTCATTTTCAAAAGGAGCTAGTGCACATTCACAGTCCTTGTTCTGAAAAAAAGTATTCTGATTTGTAGTCCTGTGCTTGAAACAGTTATGCTTCTTGGCAACTAGGACATGCAGAAACATAAAAGTAGAATAAGATATGTTCCTATTTAATTACTTTAAGTAGCCATTCTTCTTTGTATTGTGTAGCTTGGCAATAGGTAAGTCATGTCTTGGTCTGTTGGCTGTTCACTGTTGGCTACAGTATTGGAAGTTACAAAGACCGCAGTAGAACATATATTCACATTTTTCAAATGCAAATACACATTGGGAGACTTCTAAATATATTTACCAAAGAAGGAGCCCCAGGCAAATGCTAAATTGGTCCACTGAATCCAAATGTTGCATGTGTAAGGCACAGCAGTGGAAACTAATGTGTTTTATATATATCTTATAATAATATCCATGTATTCCAGTTTTTTGGTCAAATCCTTCTTGCCCCATTGCCAAGTATTCACGGCTGTTCTTGTCCATGCTTGCATATAATTGGAATTATTCAAACCTGAACAGACAGGGACCTTTTCCTATCTGCATTTGATGTATATTTTCACACATGCACGTTTTGTGATGGTGTCTAGACTAATTACAAACTGAGAGAAAAGCATCTTTACTCCACAGAACCATTTTGTTTGTGGCACATACACAGAACACACTTACATGTAATACCTGGTGTAAACACTCTTCTGTCACTTTATTGTGTATATATATATATTTATGTATATATAGGGAGAAATTGATCTCTAAGATATGCAACACTTCAAATTACATTTTAAAATATCTTTTATTTTTATATATTAATATCTTAAAGATTTAATTGCAAATTTGAGTTGCTTGGAAAAAACAAACAAACAAAAAACCCCAACAAAAAAAAAAGACCAAACCACAAACCAGTGTGAAAGCTTGCTCTAATAACTTGGATAAATAGCTCTATTTAATAGAACTATTTCTTATTGTTCTGTGCTTTGTGCTGCACTGGAGGAGGCATTGGTTGTGCCTTGAGCATTTTACAGTAATAGGGCTTGATCCTGCACATCATAATGGTGATCAGTTACAGCTTAAGTACAAGGTTAAAACTAACAAGCAAAATAAGGGAGCTCAAGGGAACTTGCTCCTGTATAATTGAAAGTGTGGCTGAGCACTCTACTTACAGCAGTCACGTAGCAGGAGTAATGTCAGATAGTGGAGAGCATTATTACACGCCTCATTTCCAATCCATATTGTAAAACATCTGCCTCTGCAGGCATTGCCATTCTCACCACCATTTTTTAAAATTCATTCTTGAGGAGTGAAGAGTGGGAGGGACAAGAGATTGAATTCATGTCTCTGCAATACCTCTGCAATACTGTGCCTGGTGCTCTGCCTTGCAGCAGCCCATGGCTAACAGGTGTCTGGGTTTAATTTGGAACCAAAAACATTTTACTCAATCCAGTCCACCATGAGATTTGCAGGATTAAGGCCTAAATGAATGAATGAAAGGACAGAGTACATTCGTAAGGGAAAGATTATTTGGTCTTCAAGTGTACCTTCATAGAATAAGTCTACATGGGCCTCTTACAAAGGCTATTCTTGTCCTTTTTTTATTTATTTGGTGACAGAAAAGTTGCATCCTTAGCTCTCCCCTCAGCACCTCTAATATTAGCATGCCTGTTAAATTGCTGATGAGACACTCACTGCAAAGTCACTTAAGGTCTTATACGTTTATTATTGATTTTGGCATATTGCAGCAGTGTACCATTGAGGATGATCTGGAGCAGCATGGCAGCATGCAGAGCAATGAACTATAATTCACTGGGAAGACGTGAGATGAACGTTCCAGCTTGAAGTAAGACTCAATAGCAAAGGTTATGGGAGATGCTAATGGAGGCTCTTTGCTTTGCAGTGCTGCAGGGAGGAGCACTGGATGGAGTCTACAGGCTGGCGCAGTTTCACATTCACTGGGGTTCCTGTGAGGGCCAAGGGTCAGAGCACACTGTGGATGGTGTGAAGTATGATGCAGAGGTAGGACATGCTTTACTTTCTCCAACCTTTGTACACACACATCGCCTTTTCCCACTTCAGGAATCAGACATTTATATAAACAACAGAATAATTTTGGGGCAGACCCTTTCATCTTTTGGTAGCAAGGGAGGCTGTGAAAAGGGCAGGTAGCCATGTGAGACCATGCAGGCACTCTGAGTAATATCCTTGAGACTCCAGATGTCCCTTGGACCACTTAAGACTCTGATTACAATCTCAGTACAGAAATGGAGTGACTTCAGTGCCTTGCATCCCACCTTTCCTTGTCCCCTGTTTAGAAATCTACCTCTGGATGCTGTGACAGACTTTTTTAACCCTTTCGTAAATGCCCATCGACTGAACAAACCTGCGATTTACATTGATGGATAAAAGAAATGGCCCCACAAATTCATTGTCTCTGCTGCTTTTTCAGGAGATAAAGTAGCTTTTGCCTTATCTGAGAAACTCGCCATTGCCTTACACCTGTTCACAGTACCATAGTTACTTGCTTAACTTGATTTGCAGATACAGGGAAACAGCCAAGTGAACTTCAGTTAGAAATAACTCAGAAATAAAAAATAATGCAACATCCTGGCTAACGTGACCTGAAGATTCATTTAATGTTCTTTTCAAAGGCTTTCCAGAAAAGGACGGGACTAGTTTTTAAAAATTCTCTAGATAGCAGGTCAGATCTGTAATTAATGCCTCTTCTCCCTGACACGGGACAATCATCTTTCAGTGTTGACAAGAACTCCAGGTTGTATAGCATTAAAATACTGTATCAAAATTCTGCAGGCTCTATGCAGGAAAAACTCATGCTGAAGATAACAGGAGTTTCACCAGACTTAAAGCAGAATGATACTGCCACAGTTTGCATTTTAAACTCATCTGGGAATAAGAGTGAGAAGCAAAATAAAATTCATCACATAAATCTTTTTGCATAAATGAAACTTGAAAGTAGATGAATGATTCAACAAATTCTTAACTGTACACAAAAAATTTTAAATCTCAGCAGTAAAACACCATCTGCTCTTAATGTTTAATAAATTGCTTCCCTGCATCCTCATTTGTAAAATACTGTGGATGGAACATCGTCTTCACAGTGCTGTTTGTTTTCTTGCTCCTAGCTCCATATTGTTCACTGGAATGTAAAATATGGTAAATTTGCTGAAGCTGTGAAGCACCCTGATGGTTTGGCTGTGGTAGGCATCTTCATGAAGGTTAGTTAAACTTTTTCATTATTTGAATGAGTCTAGTATGTTCATTGTGTTGCAGTGGGACCTTAGAGCCTGAAATATAGAACAAGGCAGTATTGAGCTATACTGCATAAACTCACAGCAAACCAAGTAGTGCTCCAAATTCTTGGCTTTTTCTACATATAAAGATTGTACGCCAGCGATGGAGCATGGCTGCTGTCCATCACTGTGGTGGCTCTATAGCAGCATACTTGCCTTCATCATGACAGTGACACAGCCATAAGTCTTATCAGTGAAAGGTGGTGCGCATAACTGCAGAAGTTATGTGTGTATGACTCTGCAGTGGGACCACACTAAATAACACCTATTTACCTTTTCCCGTCGTTGTTAAATGTCCAGAGCATTTTGTCTTAGTTGAATTGTCTTCACAGCTAGTTGGAGTAGGTGGCTGTGCCCAGCAGTGTGCACTCTGTCCTGACCTCACTGAATTTTTATTGGGAGGGTGACTTCCATGAAAAAAGAAGAGCTCAAGCCCAAAAATAAATCCACCCACTGTAAATGAAAATAACTTTATTCTGTCCTGTGTCCTTGTCTGACCCATTTGTGCTGACTGTCAACTGGCATGATTTTAGTGCGACAGTTCCCGTCACTTTTGCTGTAATACACCTGTTATGTAATGAAATGGTGCTGGGAAAATGTGCTATAAAACGTTTCCTTGAGAACTGTAACAGAAAACTAAAGGTATCATGCGAGTGCATGATTATTTTCTTTTCATATGGTTTATGTTATAGGTAGGAAATGCCAAGCCTGAAATACAGAAAGTTGTGGATGCTCTGAACTCCATTCAAACCAAGGTAATACTTGCTGTCTGTGTTGACTGACACCAGTCACAACTGTGCTGTGTTATCTTCTTCAGAAAGTGGATTTTTTCACTTCTTCCCAGTCTGCTGCATGTACAAAAATAAAACAAGACTTCCTGCCATCAACACTGATGCTCCTGCAATCCTAAATGCAAAACAGATTTGAATTAAGCTGTGATAGAGGGCAGGGAATGTTAGAAACGGTGTTTTGTATCTCTGTGACTACATTTCTCTGTCTTTTGACTGCATTTAAACCTATAGGGTGGGATTCATCCTCCTAATCTACTCTACTCTTCTCGGTGCCATTTCTAGTCAGTGGTGATGGATGCAAAAGGCACTTCCCCTCATCTCTGGATCCGTAGGATAAATTTCCTTCCTCCAAGAGGGCATGCTTGTCTTGGCTATATCTAAAGAGAGTCCAGATAAGAAGTTTGATCAGGGTATATAACTCCTAGGAAAAAAGCCTTTCTGTATTTTAAATATTGTGTGAAGAATGTGTATGATCTTAATGAGCTAAGTAAGGAGAAACTGAAAGTACTGACTGAGCAATTAAGTGCCTTGATAGTGGGTAAAGGCCTGTGCCAATGAGAAATGTGGTCAGGAAAGGTAAAGAATGAGACTACACTGTCATCTTTGTCATCAGGCTCCCTTTCAGGTAGGTGGATCTTGACATTTACTCCAACAGGCCTCTCAGGTTTTGTATTTCCAGTGCAATCAGTGTACCTGGCATCTGAAATCTCATTATTCCTTCAAGCAAGGTCAAATCACATCTCTAGGACCAAAGAACGTAAATTCAGCATTTAAAATGAGAAACAATGTATTGAAAGTCTTATAAGAAATAAATTGCTGAAAGTCTTTAATCCCATATGTGCTTTAGGAGGCACTCGGCACTTCATGCCAAACTCCATTTCTGCCTTTCTCCAAACATGGAGCCTCCCGTAGGAGGCTTTGCTGCTGCAGGCCCAGCGTGTGTACGTTGTACTCTCCCCTGATGTTAGCCTATCTACTTTCTTTATTGTAGGGGAAGCAAGCTTCCTTCACAAACTTTGACCCCACTGGACTGCTTCCTGCATGCAGGGACTATTGGACGTACCCTGGCTCACTCACTACTCCCCCACTGCTGGAGTGTGTGATCTGGCACGTTCTGAAGGAGCCCATCACTGTCAGCCCCGAGCAGGTAGGTCTCCAGTGGATGGTGCTGGTAGATGTGTACTGGAGTCATATTGATTGCTTCAGTTCAGCCCTCCTGGTGGTGTTTGAAGGGACAGTTTGTGTTACTGCAGAGCTATGCAGAGTATTGGCTAGCATCACATGTCAAAAATATATATTTGAAGTGGTTATCCCCTTCTGGCAGGACTCTGCTTCTATGTGTGGAAGCAGAGTTTGCTGTAAAATGTTAAGACTGTCCTCCATTTGGACACAGTCCAGGAAAAATTTTGGGAGTTTAAAAAAATTTAATCAGGCTTTCCAGATACATGGTTAGAGCTGCCACCTGGTAAAAATCTGGGAAATTTGTAGCATGCATGAAGGGACCATTTGCACACGCAGAGTTAGTCTAGCTTGTATTGTGAGCATCAGCAGGTTTGCTGCACATACACAAATCACCTATCTGGGTATACTTGCCCTGAAAATACCAGGTTCACCAAGCATTTGAAGAGCATGTATTCTGCATCTGCAGCCTCACACGTAGATCTGTGGTTGGTTTGTTGATCTTCCAGCATTTCTAGGACACAGAGCTTATTTTACAAGTTCTATTCAGCACAGAACAGACTGGGAAATCCCACACAGAATTGTGAGAATCCTAACAAAACTGTGTTGTTTGGAAGAGGAAAACTTGCATGCTCCACAAATCTGCTGCTTCAAAAAATCCTTTATTCTGTTGAGCAGCTTGAGGAGGATAGAGTCTTCCTAGTCTGAAGGAACTCGTGCCAATTAAATCACTTCTGGCCCTAGCTTTCTGCACCATCCATTAATGAAATTACGTAAAGACAAGATTCCATCCTCAGGTTCACATCTGTGTGCTTGGGATATATAAATAGAATCTAGGGCCTATAAATATAAACTAGCCTTGAAGGGCTTTAGTTTATCCTTCAAAGTCTTAAATCCCTTTTATCAATGGCAGATGTGCTAACAATATACACATAATTCTAGGGGTTTTATTCAGCTGCTGTGGGAAAAAAAGTGCAACTGAGCTGTGTGGGAATTAATGCAATAAACGATAGAATAAATGTCAAGGAAGAACTATTGGAAATAATAATTATAGCAATGATTACCATTAATATACTGCAAGGGAGCAATAAAGTTGGCACTGTTTACTTGTTCTAAACTACTGGTATTGCTATGGATAATCCAAGGTTTGCAAATACTGTTTTATTATAGGGCAGGAGCACATTCTCCAAAATAGAGTTCTTTTTCCTACTACACCTCCTTTAACCTCCTACAAGTGGTAAAAGACACCACTTGTTTCTTCCACACACCCCCTCGGTATTACCATTGACACTTCAGAGATGGATTTGAGATCAAAACAGTGTGTGTGGCAGCTTGCCTTTTCATTCCAAAACGATCAAAACAAGACACCATAAAGCACAATACTGACTCTGGGTTGAAGTTGAATTGGTTTTTCAAAGATAGATAAAAGCTGGCTATTACAGCAGGGTGTAGTGAGCCCGTTATCATTTGCTGTAGTGACACAGCAGTTCCCTGCAGAGGTTGGGCTCCAAACTTTGTTCCGGTTGGTCCTGAAGGTAAAGTCTTCTCCTGGCTGATCACTGCTAGGGGTCTTCCTCCTTGAATGAGGAAAAGCCTGGCCGGCTACCTGACTCATATAAAATCCTGTATCCCACCTACCTATTTCTGTCATCAGCTCCAGCTGTCTTTGCAAGATCACATTTGGGGTGGATTGTTCTTTTGGCACAGTCTTTTTATTAGTTTTGGAGATGCCCGCTTAGACATTAAGGTGCTTTTATTACATCAGACTTGTGCAAACACCGATTTTACTTTAGGAACATGCACTAAACTTTACATTATGCTCCTATTGATGTGGAATGGTTTTCCCTCTCACAGTATTAGAAAATCGAGCTACTTTGAATTAATTTGGCTGCTTTGACTTGACCCAAGGGTAAGGTCAATTTTTTTCTTTAATATCAACTGGGCACAAAAAAAAAAAAAAGAGATTTTCAAAAGAGCCAAACCACTACAACTTGCAGAGGATTCTGAAAGATTTTTATTCACATCTGGATCAAGAAAAAACAGCTTTTTGTGCACAGAGTTCAGAAAAATTGTGCCCATGTCCATTTTCTGTGCTTTCATAGTTCTTGCTAGGATGTGTTGTGGACAGGAGGGCCTGTGTCAGGGGCAGGAGAGCCTGTGTCAGGGGCAGGAGATGGTGTGGATGAAATGCAGAGACAGATGGGTGGTGATGCCATCTCTAGATCATTAGTGCTAGCTAAACGTTTTGAGTTGGACCTCAAACTCAAGCCCAAGGTGTATAATTCAAATAGTTCTGCTGAAACAAGAGTATGCATTTGAGGATGTTTATGCCTTTTTCCATAGATGTGCAAACTCCGTGGCCTTTGCTTCAGTGCTGAGAATGAGCCTGTGTGCCATATGGTGGACAACTGGCGCCCATGTCAGCCTTTGAAGAGCAGAGAAGTCAGAGCTTCCTTCCAGTAACCTCAGCGCTGTGTTAGAAATTGCTGTGTTTGTGAGGAGCTTCTTTTGCTAAGCACAAATCAAACCTTTGCCATGTGTGCCCTGGCAACATCTTGTCTCCCAGATCCATTCTTTCTTTAATTCTGCATCTAAAATGCCAGCTAATGAAATGTGAAAGGCTCTTGGACAAATAGGAAAGGGTTCTTAAGTTGTGGGGTTGGGGGAGGCATGGGTGGGGGGCTTTGTGCATTTTGGTGACTCTTACTGTGACTGACACTTTGGTATAACAAACAGTATGTTGGCTACTTGGGAGAGCATATGGTGATAGTGAAATAAGCCATTTTAAGAAACCTCATCCACAGGTGTGATAGTACACATAACAAACAATAACTTGAAGCTTTGTGAAAAGCACAGGAATACAGAATCTAGGTATGATTTAGGAAAAAAAGTATTTTGAGAAAGTAAAGCAAAAAGAATATTGAGAATTAGACTTCTTAGATTTTAAGAAACTGACATGTAAATATTTTTGAGACTGTTTTACATTTTTACCCATGCTATCAACAACCTTGATTATGTCTTAATGGTAGCGTTGGATTTTTTTAAGTAAAAAATGTTCTAAGTTAAGTATTATCCTTAAAAGTTGTTATTACCATAGAAATAATACCAAATGTCTTTTCATTGAAATAATATATGCTCTAATTTAAAGAGGAAAATGATATTGTATTTTAGATAACTTCTCTAATAAATCTATACTTATATTTTTGCTTCCATACTGTTATTTTTATTTGGGAAAGGAGTCACTAATCTGTTTGTATCATTGCATATTAAACATAATTACTAAACATACTGGTTTCAATTACATTGAAGATGAATTTACATGGATATGTTAGGAATTTTTCTCTAAGTAGTGCTCTGATAGACAACAGAAGGAAGTGTTAGTTCTGAGTAACAACTAAAATTATCATCAGAGTTGGCTGTATAATAAAAGATCTCCTCTCATGATTTTTGAACAAAATCGTACTGAAGAATGGGCTTCTCCAAACCAGTTGCTTAAACATTGCCCTTATCTGACAGCCCAAAAGCAAGGTGCCTCATCTTTCTGCAGAACATCTATTCAGTCCATTTCTCCAGCTAGACCAAATCTTTCAAGACCGTGCCCCCCACGTTTGATTTTTAGCCTCACAGAATCATATCGTATGAATGATTTAAACAGAAGATTTTTTTTTTTAAACATAAATATTGCTGAGCAGACAATAGCTCCCAGTAACTCCCATTGCCAGAGCCTTACTAGCTGATTTCTTGTGTTTTTGTGAACACATATGCAAGAGATACCTAAATATAAATCTGCTCTAAATAAACAAGATCCAAACAATACCATAAGGGGCTACTCTCCTTCTCAGGCTCCTGGCTGTTGTGAGACAAGCCATCTTCAAATCTCATCTCACTGGATTTTGGTCCTAGTTTTTAAGGAAAATTTATTGTTAAGGCTAGATTCTGAAACTCCTGGGATTTTAAGATGTGTGAGATGGGAATGAAGCCTTCCTGGAGTGCATACAAACATTTTTAGAAAACCCTGTCAAATCTCCTCCTTTGAAAAGCTTCCCTGTTTAAAACACCACCACCCCCAGCCCCAACCCCCCCCCCCCCAAAAAAAAAAACAAGCCCCAAATCCAAACAAACCCCAAAACAAAAGTGTTCTTTGTCACAGGCCATTTGTTAGAAACTCAACTTTTCTGAATGGAGCTAGGAAGGTACCTGCCTCTTCCTAAAACAACTATGCTGACTAATTCAGGTTCTTCATGTTGAGTGGTTTGCATACTTTTCTGTCTGTCACGTGCAGGCCCGAGTGCTGCACGTGTCCTCTAAATGCAAGGGAGGTTTAAGATAGAATTATAGATCCAATATAACTCTAAGATTAGAATTATAGATCTAATACATTGTGGCTTAAAGCTGCTGAAGCTAGCCAAGTGGAAACACAGAATCATAGGATGGCTGAGGTTGGAAGGGATCTCTGGAGGTCATCTAGTCCAACCATTCTGCTCAAGCAGGGCCACTTAGAGCAGGTTGCCTGAGACCATGTCCAGATGGCATTTGAGTATCTCCAAGGATGGAGACTTAATGGGCTTATGACCCACTTATTTCAGCAGTGGAAAATAAGATGAAAATTTTTATATCTTTTTGATAAAGCTGAAGCAAAAAGTGCTTGTTAGCAGTCACAAACGCTAAGCTCTTTTCTGGAATTGTGCATGTGTGCCTGAACTTGCTTTCAGAAGTAGGCAACCCTACTCTTTGCATAATAATTACACGTTATGGCGCTCCTAAAATTAAAATAAAATATCAGAGCCCCAGATTTTGAAATTTTAAACCTATCTTGACAACTATGATACCCTGACTACTAGGTAGTAAGACTTTCTGAGAAGTTATAATCTCACTGGTACCTGTACAGCTTAAATAGTACCCAGGCTGGTATGTGACAGAGAATGCAAACTTCTGCCTAATGGCTAGGGTAAAAACCTGGAAATACCTCAGAAGCTCTGACCACCGCTGCAGTAAAAAGTTGCATATCTCATACTCCATTGCACTTCAAGGTTGCTCCATAAATAATAAGTAACAGCAAAGGCAACCAACATCCGCCATATATTTATCATCTTGTTTGCACAAGCCTGTTTACCTGGAATGTTGCCAGTGCCATATGTTTGCCTTTGCTGAATATGAAGTACTTTTGTATTCAGCCAGACTGAAACACTGCTGGTGTTCCTAAGTCATATGCATGGTGTACAGGAAGAGCCTGCTGTATGTCTTACCTGTGTGGTCTACTAGTGAACACTGTTCTTAATTTTTCTTTTTTTTTTTGTTTTTTTTTCTTTCTTTTTAAGTGAAAAAACTTAGAGAACCACCCCACAAAATCCTCACAAGAACCCCTCTCCAGCATAAAATGCTACATGGGCTTATCACAAATTCATATGTTGCAGTTAAACTCTTGTGCAATGGATAGCCTTTTCAAGAAAGACATATGTATTGAGGCCAACCCAGAAATGAGGAAAATAATTTCCTTGGCATTCATGATCCATTTCTTGAACAGTGAGTTCGATGAAGATAAAAGTGAATGGAACCATACAGTTCTTCTTCATGACCTCTATTCTCATTCACTATTTGCTCGTATGAAGAGGTTATAATTAGGTCTTGCAATTGCTGCGCAGCAGACTTAAAACAACACCCATTCTAATACCACACTCAGACCTATTTCAACTGGAAAACTGTTTATGAATTCATAATGCAAAAAAAGAGACCACTTTGGTCATGGAACAGATGATCCACTGCAGGTAATTGTGTTACTGTCAAGTAGGCAGCTCTGATTAAAAGGAAGTTTATTTAGAAGGAAAAAAAAAGAGAAGAAAGAAGGCTAGTGTGTTATTTGAAGTCATTGTAAGACACTCAGCCAGCACATTGATGGGGGAAAGAGAGAAGCACGTTCACTTGCGAACTGTTCATTTTGCACAGTTTGTGATCTTGTCTCACACTTGTCTGCCAACTCCATGTGTTAGAACATTTTATGATTTCTCCACTGCTATTTCTAAGGGTTGGATGTGTCCTAGATTGACATGGCTGGGTAGGCTGTGATTAGAGATGTTTCCTGGGAGATTAGATAATAATGCCCTGCATGGAGTCAGCAATATTTATAGAAGTCCAGATAGTTTATAGAAGACTATCACTCACTAAATGACAGCTTTCGGATTTTCTGTCTCTTCAAAGAAAAGCCCTGCGAGCAACAGCTGTGTCAAATCTAATATTGTAGAAACAAGCAGTGATGAAAGTACAGGCAGTGGCTATACTGAAAAATTCCCATGGTCCCTCTAACGTCAGCCACTTCCTCTTCCAAACCACAGTATCTCATACAGTCACGTAGGACCTGGTGACTTACACAGAGTGTTTGATATAGTTTAAGTCTGTTGGCAACTGGACACCCCACTGCTGTCCCCCTTCCTCTTTCAGTATGATGGTAAAGGTCTGTGCTGCCTTGATGCCATTGATGCTTCACTCAGGCTGTGAGACTCCAGCTTCCTAAAGGTATGAGTTCAACAGGTGTATGTTCAAAGCCAGCATGGCTCCATATCAAACAGTGAGAGGTACAATGACAAAACTTTTCAGAGATCCCTGACTAATTTTAGACTGCAAGTCTCGCTGTTTTTTTATCCAAGCCACAAACCAAAACCATTTTGGGTACGTCCTCATCCCAGTGTGGTGATTCCCCAAGCTCTCATGTTCATCCAACATCAAGGTCTTCAGGATGCTCACTTTAGTTCAGACCTCAAAGCAACAGAGTTATGTTGCCTGAGCTGATGGACCCAGATTCTCAGCAGGACTTGGTGCTAAAATGGTGTAGCTGTGTTGCTCCGAATCCCAGAATAGAGTCAGTTTTGTCCAGTGAGAATGCCAATGCACTGCAACATATTAAACAATAAAAAAAAATCCTCAGGATATTTGGAAAAGGCAATATATAAGCCCTTTTTTTATAATCTTGCATGGTATGAGGCATTGTGCATATGTATGACAAGAGGCAGTCACTGCTTTTTTGAACTCGTTGAAACAGAGAAGAAATGCATTGAGGCAATATGCAATAAATAAGTGGTTAGAGCAGACAGGTGGATATTAACTACATGTTTTTCTTGAGGAGTAGGTTTTCATGAATCTTGTAACATCACTCAGTATTCAAAGACCTGAAAAAAATTGCTGCAAAGAACTAGAATAGAATAGATTATTTCAGCTGGAAGGGACCCAGAATGATCATCTCGTCCAACTGCCTGACCAATTCAAGGCTGATCAAGTTAAATTTATTATGAGCATGGTCCAAACACTTCTTAAACACTGACAGGCTTGGGGCATCGACCCCCTCTCTAGGAAAAGAAATGCTTCCTGATGTCCAGTCTGAACTTCCTCTAATGGAGCTTTGAGCCATTCTCACATGTCCTATCACTGGATAACTGTGAGAAGAGATCAGCACCTCCCTTTCCACTTCCCTCCTCAGGAAACTGTAGAGAGCAATGAGGTTTCTCCTCAGCCTCCTTTTGTCCAAACTGGGCAAACTTGAAGTCCTCAGCCACTCCTCATAGGACATTCCTCCAGCCCTTTCACCAACTTTGTTGCTGCCTTCCATCTGGGAAGCCCCAAGATCAAACAGGGAAAAGTTTGTGCAGCACTTGGGTTCCTTGGACCAAGCACAGCACAGACAGAAATCTTTCTCTGTCTGTAGTGCTACACAAAGGGTGTCTCTGAGAGGCACAACAGACACACCAAGGCTGACAGGTTTCACAGAAAGCAGAGCTGGGCTCTCTCTTCTGGGCACTGATCTACTAGCCCAAAGGCCAGGTCCAAAAATTCAGCTCACTTCAGTAAGGTGGGAGGACTCCACCTGCAGGGTTCACCAGGGTAGGAAGTGGAACCCATGACCAGTAAGGATTCTCTTGGCTGAGCATGTGTCACCCCAGATACACAGGTAAAAGCAGGCTAGTGCAAGGACTCATGAGTCCTTCTCTCCCACTTTGCTCCACAACTGGGCCTCCTCCAGTGCACCTAAGCAGGGAAGGTCAGTGGAAGCACAGTGTCCTTCCCAAAAATCAAAGGAGGAAGGATAGCCAATGATCCTGGTTTTGCAAAACTGTGTAGCAGGAGAATACTTTTTTGGAGTTACTCAAAGGTCAGGGAAGAACTTCATCCTTCTTCATCCCTCTTCAACCAGCTGACTTGATACAAGAAGAACATGAGACTATTTAGTAGGATGATAGTCACATCAAGTGATGCAGGATATTGCAATTTGGATGACACATCTCTTCACCACTTTATTGATTGTATTTCTTCCAAAAGTCACTATAAATAGTCTAATTACATTATTCTCAAATGACAACCTTAAATAATGTATTCCTTGAATCAAAATCAAAACTGAAAGGCCTCTAGATACTTGCACTGAACGTGCCTTTTGGTTGTTTTAATAATTAATAACCATGCCCCAAGAAGGAAGATAGAAATATAAAAGAAGAGAAGACTGGTATTTTGCAGAAAAAAAACCCCATAAAAACAAGGCTTGAAAAAAATACCATCCTCACTCAGAATGTGTTACTGGGAGACGTTTGAAAGAACAGTATTTTTCAGATGAGCTTAAAAGAGGGTGGTAAACATATTTTGCTCCTACTCCCTGTAGAAGTGCATCAGGCTCTCTTAAATGCTTTTTGACTAGTAATAGAAATTGTACCTCAATGGCAATTTGAAACTGAAGTATTTTAAAATATTTTAGAGACATAAACAAGCACTCAGTGAATGATAAAGCCTACAGTTTAAAAAAATGCAGTAATCCCAGAATGAGTAAAATGCCCCTGCTGTGACTTCTTAAATATCATGTTCTGCTCTGTGTTTCTCTCCCTGGAAAAGAACTCATCATACCATCAAGTGTGTGAGGGAAGCAATATAAAAAATTAGGGCCTGATCATGAAAACGCTGATGTGACTAATCACCGACGTGTAATCCCATCCATTAATTGAAGTTCAATTGGTTTCCCACACTCCCTGCACAGGAGAGGCCATTGTCTTTCCATGAGGAGTGGAGTTAGGAGACTGAATACCTTAAAGGTCAGGTGGCCTGTTCCTTTGGATTTCAGTTTAGGAATTTGTCCTGAGGAATAGTGGGAAGAGGATAAGATGGAGGAATCACCTGTAGTAAAGGTGGCTAGAGGAAATGTTCTTCATTATTCCTCCAGCTTCACAGAGTTTTCCCCAAAGACGTGAACATGAAACGAGGACTGCACTACTCCCATTAACATAGCACATGCATGGAGGGCTGTTTTCAGGCCTTGCAGTCCAGGTGCCAGTTTTGAGTTTACAAGCATTGTAGTGGCTAGAGGACAAGAAAACAGTCAATGATGCAAATTCCTGCTTTTCAAGGCTGCCAGAGTGCTCTTTAGAGTCAATAGATAGGTCATCAGTGAAGCACTGTAGGTCTCTGCGTGGCCTCAACCTCCATACTAGGATCTGGACTTTCCAAATATCTTAGAAGCTCACAGTCTAGCAGGTAATGGGGTAAATGTAGCCTTGCTGAAATCTCTTTCTCCATTTGTCACTCCAGAGATGGCCTCTTGTCTGAACAGGAGGAAGCTGGGCTGATGGGACTGTTCATGTGAAGAAAGCTGACCGTGCTCCTTAAGTGATTTCCATGATCTAGATCTTAATTTCTGTTGAGTAAAGTTCTATTTCCATCTAGTTATCTAATCCTTGTAAAGTCACCAGGTAAATGGAACTGTCAGATCATTCCCATGTGAAAATCCATTCTTATTTCTCAGAGGATTTTGCAAACACCTAACAGCTATCTAGGTTAAAGGAAGAAAGGGGACTGTGAAAATATCTTTGCCTTTCAGAAAGAAAAATGGCAAACAGGTTAACAGTCCAAGTCTGTGGAATATTGAGATGATTTTTATTGTGAGGAATAATTACATCAGTATACTAAGAACCTGGTCTGTCATGCAACCACCATACTTTGTTTAATAAAGTCATATGATAATAACAAAACATATGAATAATGTTTTATTAGACCCTGGGCCTCATATCTAACTACTGCAATATATCTGGCTGTGTGATAAACATCAACCTCAATTCACGAGAAGGAAAGCTTCAGTATATTGTGCTTTCAGTAATATAAAACTTAGAAAAAGTGCTTATTTTTGTCATTCTGAGACCATTTGTCTTAGAAAGGATATGAAATAGAAAACCCATATACCAATTATCACCCAAAACAAATAATCCACATCAAGATAAACAAAATATTTTGTATTTAGTTAGAAAGTGCTTTGTCTTTGTCTTCAACCCCTTGTACTTTGATCAGAACTGTACCTTTTGAAGTGTTTACTACTACTAACAGGAAAAAACTGGGTCATATGTCTGCTCCAGCAAAAAATACCGTGCTTTTCAGACACCATACATTTGCTTATGGTTGCTTACAGAGCTAGAGATTCCTACTAGGATTGAAAAAAATCTTTATTAAAAGATGTTTCAAGGACTCAAATGAAGCTAATTACCCAAGACGAATAGGGAACCAAGTAAAATCAAGCCCGTTATAGACTGCCATCACTTCTAGTCATTGCATTCCCAGTGACTGAAGAGCTAATGATACCAGACTCCAGGAAATTCACAGCCTGCAAGCTTGATTAGGTAAGACAGCAAGTCTAATCTGCATTTAATGAATGATTCAGGAATAACTTTAAGAGCCTAACTTTAGGGTAGCAGGGTATTGAAAGAAATAAGTGCACGCTCTATGCACGTCTTGTGACCTCGCTAATTATAGGTATCCAAAAAAGTTATTACACTTCTGCCATCCAGTTTCAAAATCTGTTCTCTGCTTGTTCTGCCAGCTAAGAAAATCTAGCATTTTGTTAAAACTTATGCTACTGTGTAAGCAGAGTCTGGAAAATAGTGAGGGAAAAAGGAAAACTGACTAAACCTCTTATTTCTGCAGTGCAGTCTAGGCAGACAAATATTTATGCCTCCATAGACCCCCAGTGTTAATAGTGTGTATTCACAGTGACGTCTGCTAATCAGTAAGAGGATTTTGACCTATATGGGTCTGAACATCCCACGTAAAGAGTACTAAAGACATACAAATGAGTGCTAAGAAAGAAAACTAATCAAAGAGAAGATACTCATTTCGCTAATCAACGAGGACATTTTCATTCTTTTTAATCCCAATAGTATTTTCTCCTCAGATAGGGAAAAATAACAATTTCCTTTTAAGAGGTGGTTCTTAGACATATTATTTTTCAACTAGAGATAATTTGTGAAAGTTGGCAGCACTGTAAAACATCATGAAGGGAAAACTGTATTGACATGCACAACCTGCAGTGACACCATCAAAGTATCAGTCCTTCTTGGAGCCTGAAAACCCTCCAGCACCTTCCTTTTCATTTAACAGGAAAAAATTGCTGAGGCATATTTAGAGCTGACTGACTATATGTCAAGATTCCAGTAGGGAAGAGAGGGGTTAAAGAGACAGATATTTGTCCCCCACACTTTTCAGTCTTTCATCCCTCTCATTGAAATTCAAGTGCAGAATTCATTCAGCAGGTACCACTGATGATTTCCTCCCTGCATCTTGCTTCAAGTCTCATACAATAGCCTTCACTTTCCCCCCATCCTCAGTTAGGACCCCAGTACAATGATCTAGACCTACAAGGTACTTTCAGTATAGATTCTCATCTCATGTTCCCTATCTTGACCCTGGGATAACTGGGGCACTGGTGAAACAGCAGTCCCACTCTGTGTGGCAAGAAAAAAGCTACTGCCAAAGCAACATAGAGGCAATCTACAGCAGAGCAGCTGAGTGGGAACTTGCTCCTTTGTCATGGTCAGCAGAGTATGATTTGCCTGTCTGTTTTGCTGTATTTTTCTGTTTTCCTGTCTAACTGAGTTTCTTTAGTGCCCTGGACAGCAGTGTGGATAAAATCAAAGCCTTCAGAACAGCTAACAATTACTTGCATTTTACAATGGAGGAAATAAAAGCAAACACAGAAATAAAAGTGATCTTCAAAGTCATATTCTATACAAGTAGAAATAAAACCACAAGGGTCATACATTAACTGTGAGGCTGTTCTTACTTCCCAGCAGTCAGAAATGAGCTACTGATTACAAGAGCAATAGAGACATGCTTGAATGAATGAGGGCTTTCGGCCCTTTGAAGTAGTCAAGGGAATCTGGGTTAGACCCGGATAGTTGCTCCAGTGCTTATGCAGCCTCTAGTTAGAGAGTCAGCTTTGCACCACATAGTTTTTATCCTGCATGCTGCTGTATATACCACCAGCCTTGTGAAGACTATGACTCAAGATGTCCGCAGACTTATAAGGTTGAAAGTATCTTCAACAGCTTCAGCTCTTGCAAGGCATTTTAAAATGTAAGCAAAACCTGCTGCAACAAGCCCAGTCTGGGTATGCAGAGTTGACAAAAGTGGCACACTGCACAGTATTTCTATTATAAATCCTCTGTTCCAAGGGACTGAAATGCAACTGTAATTAATCACTGCAGGATGGAGCTAGGCAAGAGAGTGTTCCAGACAAGTACATATTATTTTTCCTTCAGCAAATTTGAAAATATTACATGTATATGTGAAACACTGGGCAGATTACTCCAGGGCCTTGATATTATTTCATCTTCCATGTTAATAAAAATAGATTTAACAGCAAAAACTGGCATACAACAGGGATTTGTAGCAATGGAATTTCACCAAATAAAAATGCTACGACCAAATTAGAGCCTGTCTGCCTCTGTTCCCATGTCTCAATCAAAGATCCTTTATTTAGCCCATCCCCTAGTTATGAGTTCTGTAGGGTTTTTTTGCATACAAAATCTAGGCTTTTTCTCATGACCGTAAACTACACCAGTGCCACAGAATGGCTTCACAGACAGCCATTTGTGGTACTCCACGTGTTTGGGCTTTAAAATGTGGTCCAGGAAATACATACACCTTAAAGTGCATTTTATGACTAAGTGTCTGCATCTGCTCTGACTCCTACTGGTGTTCTGGTAGGAAATGTGCTGTCTACAATATCTGCCAGTATTTTCTTCAGTGCTTTTTTCCAGCTACACTCACTGCTCATCTGTGAGTCCTATATCCAGATCACCCAGTTAGATGTCTTCCTACAACCACAGCATCAAGAAAAACTAAAAAAAAAAACCTAAAAAAAAAGAAAGAAAAGAAAAGAAAAGAAAAGAAAAAAGATACTCTGCAGCCAGTTCAAACCTGTTTCCCAAGGGGATGGCAGGCAGGGGTAGATTTACCTGAGATTTTGTTCTTAGTTGTTCTGTATAGAGAAAATGTCTGGTAAGGTCACTGATGGCAAAATAACCATGAGACAAATGTAACCCAGATGGTTTAAGCACAAGAAACACTTACACATCTGTTGTAAGGCACATAAACAGACATTGTGGAAAAAGATGATGGTCGACTTAGTGATTATCTATAACATGTAAAGATAGACCCTGGAACTGAAGCAACCATGGCTTCTGGTAAGTGCTACACACTATGGACACCAGCAGCTGTAACCATGCACTGGTAAGTCTTCTGCCACTGTTTATGTGCTGTTTGTTTCATTTCATAGAAGATGAAGTGCCACAGGTCATGTTCTTTATCCCTTTTTTATGGATAAAATGCAAGCTTTTTTTCCACAGATTCATAACGCCCAGTGAAAACTCAGTCATTCATGTTTTATCCATTCAAACTGAATGGCTTGTTCTGATTGGGACTCTACAGCAGCGTCAATCCTAATGCTTTTTTATGCTAAGGTATTTTAAGTGTTCATCTATAAACATGTGCCCAAGAAAGCTTGGAGCTTATAAACACTAAAGGCATATTATGCATTTTATATCTTTTTTTTTCAGTTTAATGTTCCACACCTGAGCTTATTATGGGCTAGGCCATGGTTTCATCATCACATTGAAAGCAATAAAAGGTTAACATACACTAGAGAGAGGCAAATAGAAATGTTTGAATATGTCAGTTATACAATAAAAGCCCTTAAATATAGCAAACCAAGCACAGAGGAATCAACCAAAGAAAAAGAGATGGTAAGGACTGCATTACTTTCTCAAGATAACTGACAGAAAAAATTCTGCCCTGAGATTATTCTTTTTGGTGTAAAGATAAAACATTATCAGTGTTTGGAAAAACTCAGGACACTAACTTTCAACAGTTCCTCAGTACTTGGTGGTATTCATCCCAGAAATCAAGAATAAAAGTACAAAGGACCTTAATACACTGTCAATTTGCAAGAGGTCACCATTGACTCCAGTAGGAAATCTGTTCTAAAACTAGATAGCATTACATTGCCCAGTGTGTTGAGCTGATAACAAAATAGGTAAATTATCATTGAAAGTAACTACTTTCTCCATACTTCTTGTCCTTATCTTTTAGAAAATGCCTGCGCTGGAGTAACTGCTGTGCTGGGGTTTGGTCATGAGCAATGGACTCTTGTACCCCCTGCTGAAGGTCACTAACTTAAATCCAATCAAAATAGAAAAAAACAGTAAGATGTTTGTTGCCCAAACAGGAAATATAAAACATTTTTTTTCTCATCTTACTGTTTTTCAGTCTCTTCATCACTGTAGACTAGTACCTATAATCACATTCAATATTAATTCAGATCTATGGTGACAATTCCTGAGGTGGGACAGGGACTGAGATTCTAATAAAGAATTCACTGGAGTAAGTTGACTTGTGTCCTCACCCTGCATGAACATAGAGAGAGGTTTAGCTCCTGGTTTCTTAAGGTGAACATAAAATCGATTTCTTACAATGCCCTTTCCCCTCTGAACCCCATTCAGACTTCATGGAGGGTGAAGCTTTCCAAGACTAGGTCTAGTACCTTCCACTAGTACTACACTAAACACCAGTTTTCAGGTTTTCATTTGAATGTAGCAAAAAGTTGTGGTGGGAGTAAATTACTCTCTGTAAAATTGAACATGATGAGGCATGCAAGGGCTTTTAAAAGGGCTTTGAATCATCTTAGTCATCTTCACACTTTCCCCACTGTTTGGCAAATGATACAAGACGTCTCTCATTTCTAAAGGTCTGTTGCAGGTTGCCTGGTGTTGCTTATGATTCAGCCTCATTTTTGCAGACAGTTTTTTGCAACCTACACACCAGGGAGGCTGTGAAACAACTTCACTCTCTGAGTCCTGAAGTTGAGTGGGAATTTTCAGAAATATATCACTACAGAGTCATTAAAAATCTCAGGTATGTTGCCAAGAATTTGCTTAATTTTGTCACAGAAAAATACCCTCCCCCCCCTTCACAAACCAAAACCCCAATCAGCCTGTATTTGCCTGTATTTCTCTCTGCGTATCTTTTAATTTGCAGCAGTGGTAAGAATGATTGTTAGAACAAGTAGCTCTAGAAACTACAACCATTAGGCTGAGTGAGACTTGACTCAGTATTTCATGGTATAGCAACTTTACTCAGTAGTATAGTAAACGTAATTTATAGGGTTTTTTTTCTTTATCAATTTTTTTTTGCAAGTAAAACTCCAAAACATAAACCATTACACAGGGCCTAAATGTGTGCTTTTTTAAAATCAGTTCAGGCAATCAGCTCTGTAATGATCATAATGTTTCCACCTGTTTTTTAAGAGCAAGAAAAAAGAGGTGTTCTTTGAATGCTTCAAACAAAGTAGATATCCTGATTATGGGTGAAATTAATGAATATAAAACATTTGGAATAATTTTGGTCCAGTTGTAAATGAAAGTATCGCTCAAAGGCTTACAGTGAATTTACTGAGATGGATTTATCCATGACAGTGTTCTGGAAGTGCTTATTAGTTTGTTTATACTAATATTTCATTTTGGTTTTGCCAGATGAAGGTTCAGACATGCAATATTTCCTGAAGCTAATATGGAATATGCCAGAGTGGAGACTGAGACACTAAGTGCATGGTTCATTGGAATAGAAAACTTCTGCCAGTCACAGGAGTGAGGGGGAACTGCCGTGTTTTGATGACAGGGATTAAGCTCATGTTCAGAATGAAACAGAGCTGCTACTGCAATTTTCAAGAGAGCAACACTCATAGTATTATATTGATTTACCAAAAATGACAATTACTGCATATCTACTTTTCATGATACTGTCAATACAACTTTTCATCTTTGATTTAGCATGTGAAAGAAGATGTACATGCCCATCTTGTCTAAAGTAACTCACCATATAATTGTAAGTCTTCAGTAAACCAGCACAAAAATGTTTGCTTCTAAAAATGGAATAATCATGAAATGAAAAGAACAACACTACAGAGTTCAGGTCAAGCAAACAGATAAGGCATTAAATAACTGCAAATTTTTCTAGTGTCACTCATTAAATTTGTTTTTAAATTCCTAATGTATTGGGCATTCATATAGATATGCTTCAGATGTTTTGAAATTTTTTTGTATGTCTTGTCATACATATTGCGTAATGAGTTACACTTTTGGAGTCCCTGTACTCCCAGTCTGGAGTTTTAATTATTCTTTTTATAGGCCTCAGAAAGCCTATTATCTGCCTTAGGCAGTGCCTACAAAGTTCAACCTCATACTCAATCAAATTAACATATTTTATTCTGTTTTGAAATTTAGAACATTTACATGCTGAAGACAGCTATGTCATCTATTCTGAGGTAATCTACCAGTGAACAGAACCTCTACATCCATTATCTTTGGGGGTTATGGTGAAAGGGAAGTTATTTACTTCCTGGAGCCTGATTCTACCTGAGCTTCTCATACACACAGTATGGGCTGTTCCTTGCCACTGTCTATCAGGCAGAACAGACACAGGTGTTGGAGAGCTCTATTTCACAACTGGTCACACAATATAAACTAAACCAATCTCTAGTCCAGATCCTGGACCAGGACAATATTTTGACATGGTCAAGACTCATTGACCTATGAGGTCTGATCTATGAGACTGGACAAAGCATCCTGGGGGAGAATGGGGGAATGCCCCCCCAGCCCCCAAAATAAAAATCCCAGATGACTGTACACTGCCATTTCATTCCCTTGGCACGTGGTTGATTCAACACCTATAGTGTCCAGACAATCTCAAATGGCTCCAGATTGTGTCACCCAACAATGAATTGCTCTGGGAAATAACAGCCTTAACGTAGGGCAAGAATCCACAATGTATGGCACAATCACTCCTTGGGCATGGCCACAGAGGCTCCAAATCAGAGAAGAACCTGTGCCTGGGTGGCAGAGTAGTGATTTTGCCAGGTGTCTGCTATCTGAGATTTCCCTCAAGGCAAGGGATTTGCCAAATAACTGATTGCTCCTCTTGGGGCCCTTGAGGACAGAAAGGGGTTGCCCTAACCATGGACATGTCTTTGCAGGGATTTTAGTTGGAGGAAGGTCTGACACTTTTTGTAAGTAATACTCACTAATAGGAGTTGATGCTCAGCCATGCAAGAGCATGTGTAGAAAACGGGACAGAGGGGCAAGTCTTGCCTCTGCAGGCAAAGAGGAATGCTCTTATCAGAGTAAGATTACTTCATGAATCAGGAACTGAAAAATCCTATGAACAAGAATATTGTCATTAAATGAAGTTGTGTCAGTGTTGTAGTGTCAGGATGCAAGACAATTGCCTTTCAACATATCTTATGGGCTGGCTATTTCCTTAAAAATCAGTGCTAGTCTAGGACCTTCTGTAAAAACAAAGCAAGCTGCTTCTCATCTCTCAGAAGACATCAAATATTTATTGAAATCTTCATTTATTTAGCCACCCACAGAGTACCACATACAGGAGATCTTAGTTGCTGGTTTGACCTTGGCTATTTAATGAGATGTACAATGATGCCATTGCAGCAAGCAGAGCCTGGCAGAACAAATGCAAGCAGCTGCTGCACTGAGATCTCTCAGTCTTCAACAAAAACAGCAATGTGAAAAATAGGTAGTGTTAGATGAAGGAAACAAGTATCAGCATGTGAGATCAACATATGGTAACACCAAATATCAGATGCCAAAAGGAGAACTAAAGCTATTTGCTGGCCTATTTCATGCCATTATTTTTTCTGTGTAAGATGGCTCTGGGATGTATTATAGGGAGCCTGCACGCTGTATGGCAGCTGGTAGCAGCAAGTTTTATATAACTCAAAATAAACAGTATTTGAGGAGCTGCCTCTGTTCTGCTGTATCTTTGCTATGGTTTATATCTGTGCAGAGCAAGTGTATTGTACTCACAAAACACAGTCATTTTGAGATACTTTTTTTAGAAGAAGTAAATGTTTATCTAAGGGTTATGGCAGTAAAGGAAAAAAGCCTTTCCAAAAGCAACAGAAAGTGTTAGAAGTCCAGTAAGCTTGACACTGCATAAAACTGCAAGATGTGTATCCTGCTCAGAAGACAAGATCTCACTGTGTCCATACCTCTCTGTCTGGGGAGACTATAAAGAAACTAAACATAATTATGATCTCTGGGGTATCTTTATTGTACCAAGGGACAAAGTTTACAGTACACAAGTACAGAGGGAGTGGGATGCTTTACCTACCTTTGTTTTTTTAAGCTTGCTTCTTTAGGACCAATATTTGTCACAATCCTGCAAGTGTCTTCACCCCAAAGTTTTCACCTAGCCAGAGGTGAAGGATAGCTGCCTGCAGTCCCTGTTCCCTATATGCCTAGTCAATGCAAGCATCAGAGAGGCCCAGCAAAGTCATATTTTATACACGCTAAAATACATTTCAGATGTTGAGTGTTGAGGCCTTTTAAAACATAGGCATTGTTATTAGGTAGTTAAGTCTAACTGCTCTTTGTATTCACCCATAAAGGTGGCCTGTGCTGTGTAGATATCTTGGAAGAATTACATATGAATGAGGGATGTGGAGGTGGAAAGGTCAACTGCTTTATAACTCAGGTCAAAAAGGCATTTTCATGAATGGGAAGGGCTGGGTTAAAGAAAGTTCACAGACGGATATGGGGGAAGGGGACCTCAGTATCCCTGAGGGATGCACATATGTTTAGGACAAGTAATTAACAAAGATTTCCAAGACAAAAACAAAGGTTTATTTTTCAGAAAAAGAACAATTAAACTTAACTGTAAAAAAAAAAAAGTCCAATTTGATTATCAGTTTCATTGAGGAATGCCTCTAATTCAGAGACAGTTCACTGAGAATTGATGGAGAAGGTGAATTCACATGTTGACGATCTCCTCTAATCGCCCCCACCCCCTCCCCCCACCACTGTGTGAACAACCTCAAGGCATACTGTGTAAACCAGATGAACTCTCCCACTCTATCTGACCAAACAGCCAGGCACACTCTACTACAAACACATTTTTCATGGCCAGAAAATTTGCCTTCAAAGTGGAATAGTAAACCAACCTGTAGACTATGCCTAACCCATAGGAAGTTGGCAGACTTCCGGCAGGATAAACCAAGGGCACCAGGTGTAGACTAAGAATATCTGCTTTGGAGTACATTCACTCTCCAGACTTGCTGTGCAGACCCATCTTCATCCTTTCCTGTTGAGCTGCTCCCCCAACACCAGGCCCCTTCTCTATCACTTGTGTAGCCCCTTCCATGCCACAGTAGCAGATTAACACAGACCTTTCTCTCCACATCTGTTGCTTTAAAACCCACTGTACTCATCTCTGGTAAGAGCAGGTAGTTTATGGACATGCTTGCAGACAAGAGTTTACCCAAATCCCAGTATTAGTGAGCTATCTGAGAGGAGAGTTTTTCTCCAGGTCAGCTCCTGCTAGTGTATAGTAGCTGCTTTAGCCCAGCTGTGGTGAAATGGGGATGATTGCAGTCAGGGGTCTATCACCTTTTTGCTCCTTTTGAAGAGGACTGGAAGTAACATTTCTAAGAAGCCTCTTTCACATGTGTGCTGTAACCTCTTACGGGCACAGCGATACAGAGGGTGAAAGCATGCATTGTACATTCTTTGTCCTTGCACAGCTCTGTAAGCCAAGCCAAAGCACATAGATTAATTTTCTTCTTGGCCTGTATAGTTTCATGGCAACAACTTTTCAACAAGCATCACTAGAGATATATTATTTCTTCTGCAGTAGAAATTAGAACAAATATTTCCACTGTAAAAGAGATTTTTACAATGAATTTAATCAGACTTTTCCCCTGATATCTACTTAGCACCCCAAGTTGCTTCTCTCACAAGAACATCATTGTGGTCTCGCCTTTGTGTTACATTCACTGTGTATATCTCCATGGACATTTTACAAACAAATAAAAAAATACTCTGATCATATCTGTATTCAGTGGAACTTTGAAACACACTTAAGCAGCAAGACTAGGAATTATTTTTTAAATGTACTTCTATGAGTTGTTGGATTTTTTTCCTGCAGTAGAAAAAAAATCTTAGAAGATAGGTGATATAAAATAAGGTAAATATATACTGGAGTACTATCACAGCTGTATGAAGCAGTTAATGACAGGGTTTATTAAGAGACCTGTTACAATGTAACTACCAGGGGTTAATGGTGCAAAAACACTGAAATGAGTTTTCCCCAGTTAAGATGTCCTCTACCTTACACACAGTGACTACCACAAACTCACAGGATCTAGCCATCCAGTCTAATTTACACCCAATCAGTAATGCATAAATTACAAAACATCTTACCTCATTCCTCTATTTAACCTAAATTGCCCACACCCTTTGCACATATCTCAGCTGACTTCTTAGAGTCTCCCACAAAACAGAAGGGAAGATTATAGGTTGCTTTTCAACAGGAGAATGGAGTGTCATATGACTTACAGAGCTCTAAGAACATGTAAGGACATATCACATAATAATCATATATTTGAATATTTCCATGAGAACATCTCATCCCAGCTGATCCAGAATCCTTCTTTTGGGGAATGAAAGATCTCAGCCCTCCACAGAATGAAAGAAAAAGAACACTAGGGCAAAGCACTAAGTCAACACATTTTTGTCAGCCTACAACAAACTCAAACATGGATACATTTTCTTCAGTACATTTCATTTGAAGAAGAAATTAAGGAAAATCAGATGCCTGTAAAAAAAGAAAAAAAGGACAAAAAACTTTTTGGTACTTCAGTTTATTATTTTAAAAAATTTCCATAAATTGTGAGATTTTTCATAGCTGATAGTTCTCTGCATCCTGCTGCTCTTTAGTTCCCAGGCTAGTTCTACTGCTGAGTGAAACAAAAAGATATCTTAGAGCCAACACTGCTTTGCACAGTGAGTCACAACCTGGAATAGCTAAAAAGAGCTTCACAATTTATTCCTGGTCTTAAATGGGAATTGACTTTGATTCTTTTGATCAAACCACTGCTGGAAATTTCTCCTTGTGAGCCATCATTAACACTTTTTGTCTTTTTGCATATTTTCCTCGATGTTATTACAAGCAGTAATCACTGAATTAGGGAATCAAATACGTATTTGAGGGAATCGAGGACATTCGGAGCATTTCAAGGTGACTTTCACTTAGTGAATGAACTGATTTCAGATAACAGAGATTTAATGTAATTTTAGATAGAGTTCAAAGCAGTTTTAGCAGTTCAAAGTCCAGTGTATTCTGGAGAGAGAGAATATATAGAAAGCAGCCTGTCAAGAAGGGAACAGACTGATTCAATGAGACACTTTTGGAAGCAATAGAATTAATGTCATTCCATTCCTATAGATCAAGGTTACTAGAGATGTGCTCTCACTGATTATCCAGGACTTTTAAAGGGAAAAAGAACCTCAAAATTACCTGCCTATCAGAACAATTAAAATAATTCTGGGTTGTAATATTAATGTAGCAGAGCTTTTTGGTTATAAGCATTGCAAAACCATCCAATACACTTGGCTCTGAATACATAGCAAATTATCAAGACACATTAAAAACATAATCCTTTCAGGCTATGTGTTCCTTTATGTTATTAATTTCTTAATCTATATTAAATCTACCCACTCACTACCAGTCTGCAATACTTCTTCAGACAGCTTCCCATTTATTAGGTGATGTCCTGAGAGCTGACATAAATGGAAAATTCAAGTATTCAGCTCTTAGTCAGATTTAGCCGCACAGTGCTCAACAGCCTCTTAGAAAACATGATATTTTTTCCCACTGCAGTTCCTTCACTTAGTAGATGGCATATTTCATGCTATAAAATTCCTAGAATGTCAGCTTCCAGTCCTGGGATAAATTCAATATCCTTAAGAAAGAAACAATGAAAGGTTAGTGACTCTGCAAACAACTGATTAATAGAAAATGAAGTGTGGATAGACTTTCTTATTTGGCATACGTGAGAAGTGAGTAAGCTACCCAGCTCAGAAGGAATAAACTCTGCTAGAGTGGGTTCACCCTTGACTTAACCTTTAACTCCAAATATATAAACCCTTTTGTGTTTCCTGCAAGGAGTCCAACAAGTTTCCACATAAATTCCTCTGCTGACCACACTTATGCCTCATGCTCTTCAGCAGCCTTCAGAAAGTTTAGAAGATTCTTTTTCAGATAACCTAATTCCCTAAACATTCCGACTTCCACCTCTCAAAGACTATTTTATATTAATCTACTCTTATTTTGTCAAACATCAGAATAAATGCACTTTGCAGATGTGGTGTTCCTTATTTTAGCTAGGGCCCCCAGTAGGGATAAATGTGCAAACTGGAGCAGAGTCCCAGGAGATGGCTGTTTGCCGTTTGCCAAACAGGGCTGTACACAGTGCAGATGATTCACCCTCCTGATGCTGACTATTTCTCCAACTCTGGAGAGGAGTCAGAAATGGCATGATGGAGAAGCAATTAAAGATAATGTTCTTCTCTTTGATACAATTTTTTCATATGGAACTGAATCACTCACTTTCAGGTAGTTCTGAAGAGCTGAAACACTGTTCAAGCTTATTTTCTGAATGAAAGACAGTCTTTTTTCAAACTAACTTTTTCTTTACTTTCAATAGTTGTTTTTCTTTTTTTTCATTTTGACAAGGACCTCTTTTTCTTCTCTTGCCCTGAAAAGCTGAATAAACACTGAACCTGCCTATCTCTTTGTCTGAATACTCAGACTCATGGCTAGGAAACAGTTCCTTTCATGTGCGTGGCTGCAGATAGTCCTCTCCAATGTGGACTTGTGGCCAGTTTGTGGTCACATTATCTTTTGACTGTTGATAAATATCTTCTATACATAACCTTGAGACCACCAGCTTTAATAACTTCAGACCACTTAGCCATCTGGTTAAAAATCACATCTACTGAGAAAGATCACCTGTGAGCTTACTTAGTGCCCAAGTCTGATTCAACTAGATTATAAATACCGGCTCCCATTCAAGGTTTCAACTCCTTGGATTCATGTTACCTGAAGGGGAGTGTCAGTCTGGCCATAGTCTCTCGTAATGGCTACATCTATTGAAATATTGACACCATGAATCATAAGAGTAAAACCTGTATGTACAAGAAGCAGAGTTTTCTTGGCAACTAACCCACTGAGCTAACACTCACCTCTGGAAGGTGTCCAGAAACTTTGACATCTTATCAACAATATAAAATAGCAACATTTCTTCCAGCTTTTCTTCCTGAAATATAGTCAGGAGTGGAGACTGAAAATGTGAAATTCAGAGCTAGGCTCACAAGGAAGTTTTAACTTGCTATTAAAGGACCCAACTAGCAGAATACCTCATCCTGGAGTTATGCGTGTGTTGCTTCACATGCAATGCATGCAAACCAATGTAGGAAGTAGGCATGCAATTCACCCAAAGCCAGCAAGCTAAGCAGATGGCACATGTTAGCCAACAGAAACTGGTAAGATTTGGATCACAACTCTAACCTGTGTCTCTGACTGCTGTATTGATCCCAAACCACCCACCCTCCCCTTGGTGTGAGGCCCCTCTGCCAGTCCTTCTCACAAAGTGTGGCCTTAGCAGTGTCTCTCTTCCTTAGTTGGACTTAGCTGAGTATTTATGCAGAAAAAGTGCCACTAGAATTAATTTATTCCCGTGCTATGGGGTGCTTGAACCTACATTTTCCATTCCCAAACCACTGCAGCCGATGCTACCCTGGGATGGGATAGAGAAGGTTGGCCTCAGTCTCTCTTATAGAAGCTGTATCCAGCATTGTAGACTTGTTAAATATTCATTGTGCCCTAGAAAAAAGACAAGAGTGAATATGTCAGTATAGGTCACTACTTTCTTATGATTCTCATCTGGGAGAAGAATCTCACTTTCTGCTCTCTCCTCCAATTCTAAATTTAAATATTTGAAAAGAAGTACTCTTTTCCACAAGAAACCTAAGGCTGACTCTTAATCTCATCTTGTTCTCCTTTCTTGCCTCTGATCTAATGAATGTTTAATTATTCACTGGAAAGTGGAAGTTAAGAGATCTCCACTCCAGCCTACTATTAGGTACTCTCTCAGAAAATTTGTTCTGGACCTTGTTCCTCCTTCTGTGAGGGCTAAAACTGTTGAAGGTCATTACAGGTCTGAGGTACTGTAACTACCACCAAACTTTACATTTCGTGCAGGGCCTTATCTGACAGATGTGCACTTAAAATACTTGTCATTTGGGCAAGAGAGATGGAGAGGATCTCTTCTGCAAAGCTTCAGGGAATTATGCATGAGCTGGCTCCTGAGAATTGGATATTGTTAAAAACGAGGTTTTTCCAGCATACTCAAAGGTAAAACTTAGATACTCTGCTAATGAGCACGTAAGTGATTGTGGGTTTGGACAAATCTAAAATAAAGCAAAGCAAAATGTTGCATTTTGATGACAAAAGTAGCAAAGAGCAGTTGAAGTCCCAGTTAATTTATTTTATGCTTTTCAGACTGAGATTTCATAGTCCTCTGGTGACCATAGCTTGTTTATGCTCAGCATTGCCATGATGTGCCAGGGGTTGCATGCAGACAGCAAGGGAGAGTGTCCCAGGTGTCATCTCTCCATATCACCATGGAGTGCTTTGAGCTGCCATCATCTGCACCTCTAATGTAAGACACGTGTTACGAGACAGGGCATATATATGGGTCTGTCCCTACCACCCTGCAAGGCAGCCTGATAGACCAGGTCATGAAGGGCCTGCAGGCACCACTCAGGCTGAGCCAAATTATAGTGGGATCGGTTACTGTGCCACAGTAACACATCTGCAGCAACACTGACACTTCCAAGAACCTTTCTCCAAATGCCTCAAGGAGTTTAACTAGCAGTTTCATACTCTATAAAATGATTGTATTACAGGAGAAACTCTGAAAATAGAACATCCTTTTTGATCCTGCTGCCAAAGGAAGAGATGGGATATCTGTCAGCAGAAAGCTGCTGGTTCTGGCAGTAGGAGCACAGCCAGAAGAGAGGCAGAAGTCAGCACTTGGACTGGATGTCAGGGCTCTAAGTTGCTGCTTACTTTGATTGAAAAACAAGATCTTTCACTATCACAAGTCTGAGCTGAGATAAAGTCAGTCTTCTGCTGTAACCACAAAATTTACAAAATATCCATTTCCCAGTTGCTTAGATCAGTTAGAAGATTAGTAGTCACTCCTTCCAGCTTTATGTTTTGCAGGTGAACCTGCAAGATACAGGTCTACAAAAAACTTAGCTGGTGACTGTGTACATGCAATTAGAGAGAGGCACTGTAAATTTGTCCCCAGAAATGTAGCAGTGAGAAAATTACATGACTAACAGGAAGTTCATTGAATCCCTGTACACTCACAGTATTATAAACATGAAGTTTGTACAGCAAGAAAGAAGTTTATGCAATGGGAAGTGTAACAAGAAGAAATCCAGCTGGTGGTAAAATCAATGAGATGTTTTAGATTCCTAGAAGAGCAGAAATACAAAACCTCAGAAGACCAGATCTCCAGTCCTTTTGATTGAGGCTGGTCAGTGGTCTACACTAAGATAATTCCTGACAGATGTTTGTCTAACCCATCCTAAAAACCTGCAGTGAAAGAGACTTCACAACTTCCGTAGGAGCACACTTGCAGTGCTTTAACAACCAAACTGAAACATTCTCTTATAGTCAGTGAGATCCCTTTGTCAAAATTTAAGATAATTTATGTTTGTTTGTACCCCATTGGCCCCGAAGAACAGTTTATAATCATCTTCTTTGCAATAACATTTTATAGCAACAAAAGGGAGAAAAATGTTTGCTGTCTTACTGGGATCAATGAAGTTCACATCCTTGTTAAAGCATAA
>NW_010296211.1:88001-88540 GCF_000700745.2 Antrostomus carolinensis | reverse complement strand
CTATTACAATAAATATTTAATTGGAGTGAACCTGTAGCTTCAATACACAAATTTCAGTATTTTATAGAACTTGTTATACATTCTTTAGTCTCTCATTTCTCTCAATTGCAGTGTGGAATTATAAAAACACAGTAGAAGAAATAAAACAAATCAAATAGTTAGAAAGCTAAAATAGGATTCAATTCTTATTTAAAAGATTTTTTTTTCAGTAAAACCCACATAGCTTCACCAAGGGCAAATCATGCCTGACAAATCTGGTGGCCTTTTATGATGGGGTTACAACATTGGTGGATAAGGCTAAAGCAACTGATGTCATCTACCTGAACTTGTGGAAGGTGTTTGACACCGTCCCGCATGGCATCCTTATCTCTAAATTGGAAACATGTGGGTTTGATGGATGGACCACTTGGTGGATAAGGAACTGGCTGGATGGTCGCACTCAAAGAGTTGTGGTCAACAGCTCAAAGTCCAAGTGGAAACCGGTGATGAGTGGTGTCCCTCAGGGGTCGGTATTGGGACTGGTGCTCTTCAACATCTTT
>NW_010296211.1:59847-87732 GCF_000700745.2 Antrostomus carolinensis | reverse complement strand
CCAACCATATCCTGGGCTGCATCAAGAGAAGCGTGGCCAGCAGGTCGAGGGAGGTGATTCTCCCCCTCTACTCCATTCTCATAAGACCCCACCTGGAGTACTGTGTCCAGTTCTGGAGCCCCCAACACAAGAGAGACCTGGAGCAGCTAGAACAAGTCCAGAGGAGGGACACGAGGAGAATCCAAAGGCTGGAGCACCTCTCCAATGAGGACAGGCTAAGAGAGTTGGGGCTGTTCAGCCTGGAAAAGAGAAGGCTCCAGGGAAATCTTATAGTGGCCTTCCAGTACCTGAAAGGGAGCCTACAAGAAAGCTGAGGAGGAACTTTTCATAAGGGCAGTTAATGACAAAACAAGGGGAAATGGGTTTAAGCTGAAAGAGGTGAGGTTTAGATTAGATATTAGGAAGAAGTTCTTCACTGTGAGGGTGGTGAGACACTGAAACAGGTTGCCCAAGGAAGTTGTGGATGCCCCCTCCCTGGAAGTGTTTAAGGCCAGGTTGGATGAGGCTTTGAGCAACCTGGTCTAGTGGAAGGTGTCCCTGCTCAGGAATTAGATCTTTAAGATAATTCCAACCTACACTATTCCATGATTATATGATTCTGCAAAAACCAGAAAATGTCTTGTAATACAAACTGATTCATGTTTAGCAGCACTCCTGCAATTGGGTTCAGTATGTAACTGATGGCAGGGGGTTTGGAACTAGATGATCTTTAAGGTCCCTTCCAACCCAAACCATTCTATGATTCTATGAAAAGTTAAAATAAGAAGTTAGAAATGTCTAGAAAAGCTATGCAAACAAGAGGAAGAATGAAGGACTATAGTCTAAAAATTGCCTGAATCACCTGTATTTTCTGTCAGGAGGCAAAGAGAAAGGGAATAAGAACAAAATAGTTAAGAACTTATTGAAAAACATATTCTGTATATTTGAGAGTGTTTTCATGCCTCCTTAACCATTTTGCTCTCAACTAATAAATAATGACTATCTACAAATAGCAGGAGCCTTAGGCACGCAGCAGTACAGTGCATAGAAATCCTAGTGTTACTGTTTATACAGTTATATATCCCAATATTATTAACCACCATGCTCTCAGGTTCATGAGGCCATCTTATAACTAACCGAAGAGTGCTATGTATTTTTAAATCAAACCAGTTATTCAGTTAAAAACCAACCATAAAGCTTTCTTGCTATCAGATACTTTGTAAGAAACTTTGACATGCTTCGGTAGATTTCTCCTAGCTCCTGTGTGCTGCAAGTCTAATAACGTACTGTGGTCTTTTAAAAAGGGTTTTATCTTCTGACAGAATTTTTTCTGGGGGGTGTCTATATACATCACTATGATTTAATAAAAATCTCCATATAAGCGTGTTGCATTCCCCACTGCAATATTGTCTTATTATAGCAATATCTTTTCACAGCAAGGAAACAACAGAATTGAAAATCAAGCTTAGGAAGACTTGAAAAATGTGTTGCTGTTGTGTGAAAAATGGGCTGTCCTCTGTGGCAGCTCAGCACAACACATGGAGCTCAACACTTTCTGACTCACTGTCTTTAATTTCTCAGACTAAAAATAATTAAAAACAAAAAAAAGCTTCTGATAATCATGATTCAGGATGCAAATGAAAAGAGAATTTAAAGGAAAAAGTGAAGAGCTTATTAACCATGCAAGTGTCTATTCATGAGGATCTGTTTCTGCTCATGTTGCTCCTCCGCCAGTCTGCACTGCTCCTACCGCCACTGTTTCAGTCCCTCCTGCTCGTGGGCCGGCACCTCACAGGGTTCCTCCTGCCTTTCCTCTGTCCCCTCACACTACAAACCCTGTGCAAACCCACCTGCCTCCAGCCAGTTGCCTGCCAGGCAGTATGGTGAAGTGGCTCTGCACAGGGCTGGCAAGTGTGGAGGACCAAAGCAGTGGGACCCAGACCAGCTTCAGCTGCCCAGACCCCACAGGCAGGGTACTTGGACACCTTGCTTTCCCCTCTGGTTTCTCCTGCTTTCCCCATGGCTGGTGGATCAGACATTCTGCTCCATCCAGGACAAAGGTGCAAGGGGGTAGCTTGGCTTTTCATTAATGACCAATTGTTAGAAAACAGGTTGTGTGAATGCTAGATAGTGCCTAGTGTCCTAAAAAGAAGTAAATAGGAATGCGTGGAGGAGACATATCTCTCTGAGATCCTACTTCAACCCAAGTAATGGGGCTCTTCCATAGTTCTGAGAGGTATAGACAGGACACAGGAAAAGGTCAGACAAGCTGGGGCAACACTGCTTATCTGCTGAGCAGACCTCCTTCTGCGTGTAAACATTGCAACCTTAAATCTAAGCTCTACGTAGCCTTGCAACTTTTTTTTTTTTTTTTTTTTTCCACAGAACCTGTGCTAATGGAGACCTGCAGTTCAATTTATGCTCTATTCTGGGGTGTTATACAAGCAAAATGAGTATCACTGTAAGATGCAAGTCTGTGAAATGTAGCAGTATCTCACTTGTTAAGAAATGGATAAAAAATAAGATGTTGTCTACAATTAATTTCCTTAAGAAGTGTGGCTGCAACCTTGGCCAGCCTAGAGTAAAGAAAATCCACTAATTCCAGCCTTTTACTTGTTTTACACCGTAAGAGAATCCGGACCCATAAATCCTTACCATAAAACATCAAATACTGTAATAAACTAAAAAGGTCTTTAAATGTCAATTTCTTGACAGATATGGAGGAATAAGTTTAATCTTTTTAATTTCACTACTGTCATTGGGAAACCATGGCTCTGACTAATGATAACTTAGTTAGAGTATGATAGTTATTTCTGATACTGAGTAAAATAGTCAGATCCTGCTTTAAGTTCTGAATATATCTGAACTCTCAAATAGTCGCATGTTTTGTAATCACAAATTAGATAGCCTCATGAGAGAGTGTGGACCATAAGGATCATGCTAATAAAATACAAAAATGACTCAGTCCAATTTCTTTCTTTGGCAACCTATTTAATATTTTTAATTCTTTAATTCTTTAATCCAAAATGAACATAAACTTTTGCAATTATCTGGCAATTTACTTCCATTTCAAATCCTGACAGATGAGGTTTGCTAAACACACGCAAGTGAGTCTGAATATTGGTGAAGTGTTAGTGCTGGTTAAGGTCCAAACAGGAGGGGAAACAGATACTGAATCTACTCCACAAGTATGAATTCAACAGTTGTGGCAGATAGACATGTATATCTATATCCAGACAGCTATTTACGTCTATATCCAGATGACAATGCCTATAATTGGGAAGCAGAAAGGTAAAAGTACAAGAATGGATGGCAGATATGATCCCAAAATATAAGAAGGATCGCTGAGTCTTGGACTCAGAACAGGAGGGGTTCACAGTTCTGGAATGAGAAGTGAACCCAGGGAAAAAGACGGGCTATGTTGTCAAAGGTCTACATTAGATGACAACAGCCACTGGTAGCATCTGATACACAAAATGATTTATGGAAACACATTATATGTTAGTATTCATATTGCAATAGAGCTTTTCCTTTACATAACTCCCTAATTCCCCAACTGCTAAAGAAAAGCAGAGGCTCACCCATGCAAGTGAAAACGTTACAAATTCTGAGTATCATTAGACATAATACTGGGTGCCCAGAGCCCTGAGCTTTAAGCAATTCTAGTAAACAATGTCTTCACCAAAACTCCTGGATCAGTACTAAATGATCTGAACTCTCTCAGCAGCTGACAAGCTGTTGATATGCTGAGTAGCTGGCTCATGACTAGCCTCCCTCAAACCACCACTCTGTAGCCCAAAGAGAGACTATGCCTTATCAAAAACCTCAATTTGTGCCCATGGGATATTTCTGATAGGCTGCATTTCTTCGGTTCTGCTCAGCTCATGGGGAAACTTTGAAAAAAAGTAATATTGACTACATTAACTTTCAGTAAGAAATCTCTTTTTTTGCTCATTTTCAATATATTATTTTAGAATTTCATTGCTGCTTTGAGAACCAAAGATGATAAAGGGGAAAGCTAGGGGAAAGGTTTAAAGATCAAAGTAAAACAATACAGTTAACAGCTGTTGTTCTGTTTTACCGTTCCCTATAGAAATCTTATTATTGCTGTTAAGAACATTAATTCCACAGGAAATTTTTAATTTTCACCAAAATCCAATTCTGCAAAATGTTTTCATTGAGAACTTTAACCATCTAGGAAATCCACTGCCATTGCTGCTACCTAAACAATATTATCAGAATTAGTTTCTTTGCAAGCTGTCATTCTCAGTAACACTGGTATTATATATGGTTTACATTCAATACTTGACCAGTGTATGCTGTATTCCTGTGCCATATTCCAAATCATGATGGAGGAAAACACAGTACAGAATGCAGGCAAGGGTTGTATAGGGGTAAAAAGAAAAAAAACTTGGAAAAATTTTATTAGGGTCTAGCACTAATTAATCTTTGTCATGGATAGGCATCTCTTCAAAATTAAAAAGCCTACTTTAATAGAGAAGTAAGTTTCGAAAATTGTGAGGGCCCTCTATTTGTAAGTCTCAAGTGTCTTACATGATGGATTCTTATAAATGATAGATCAGAAGTGAAGTGATAGTCAGAAAGATAGTCAGCTTTCTGGCTGATTCCTCATGGCTGTTCACAAGACTAATTCTGGTTTCATATAATGTCTTTTTTCCAGAAAAAAAAACCCCAAGGTTTCCTCTGAAAGCCCTTTCTTTTCAAGTGTAAGTAACACCAATAAAGTCATCCCTTACTATATATACAGAGGTGGCTTTCCATTGTAATTCAACCCATATCTGCATATAGCTGATCAGAACAGCTACTGACTGCATGCATATTTTAGTGATGGATAGAATGCCTTAATGCATTAATGCCATTACATACCAATGTAATATGGGTAAGGATGTAAACATAAGGAGTTTGAGATACATATCCTACTGGAATTGTAACTAGTCATCAATAAAAATAATCAGACACAGTGGATAGGAAATTCCAGATCCAGCAAATTCCTGGAGCATTTCCCGTAGCTCCCTG
Organism: Antrostomus carolinensis; assembly: GCF_000700745.2. Taxonomy (NCBI): domain Eukaryota; kingdom Metazoa; phylum Chordata; class Aves; order Caprimulgiformes; family Caprimulgidae; genus Antrostomus; species Antrostomus carolinensis. Next base: position 82,716 of record NW_010296211.1, on the reverse strand, counting down.
GTACAGGGAACAGTTAGCAGATATTATGCACCAAAGGCCAGGTGGGATAGAAATTGCCTTTGTCGATAAGCACAGCATTAGGATTCAGAAGGTCAAAGTTTAATGTCCAGATCTGCCACATATCAGCTGATATATGAAGGATAATTCAGGTAGATATTTTATGTTCCATTTTCTTCCCGTGCAAACTTTAGGATGGTACTCACTGTGGGTAAAACACATTATTGGGTCTCTTAGGCACAGTAATCCATGACTTTGCACATTCAGAGCACCAGAGAAAAGAGTTGGACAGTCTGTTACACTCATGCTGCTTTTCTCTTTAACCTGGGAGTGCTCTCAGGGATGGTGTTTTTACCATATATTTGAGGAAAGCTTTGGAAACTAAGTAGACAGAATGAAAGTCTTCTTAAGACTCATCTTTTCTTCCCTCTCAGTACAAAGCAGATGCAGTAAATTATATTTCCCTTTCCCAGTCCTAATGCATAGCAGAAGTTATAATGCCATGTTCATATTTACAATAAAGCTTTAAAAAATTTTTACAGAAGTTTGAACTTGTAAATCTGCAAACATATTTGCAAATTGACCAATTTATATCATGAGCTGTAAAAAAAAGAACAATTCTCTCACGCACTGTAATGCTGACTCATGCACTGCAGGATTACGGAGGCATTGCTTCCCTGGAGGATTATTCAGTTACTCTGGGGAAACTGTAGGATATTTGTTCCTCCCTCTTCATGACCATTCATGAAAACACCTACTGAATATTTTGCTGCTGCAGGCAACCTCTCTGATCTGTGTTCTGGCAGGAAGATACTTCTCCCCTTCTGGCTTAAATTTTTGAGCTTCAGAAATGTAAATGGCCTGAGAAACCTAATGAGATTTCTATCTGTCCAAAATCTAAAGAAAGACCATGACTACTGCTTTTGGCTGCTTCAGATAAAAGACTTTGTACATTGCTTTTAATTTACTTCAGACCAATGCTGACTGTTGAGTTTCCAGCATACAAGTTCCAGCAATAGGAAGACAATAGTGAGAACAGAAACTTGCCTGTTACAGTTGTATGTCAGATATCAAACAGATATAAATTAGTCTAGCACTATTAATTACCTTGGAATTACTTTACAGTGAGTTTGTTTATATTAAGGTTTTGCTCAGTGAGCATGAAGAATTCAGACTTTCATTAATTGCAAAGTGATTTCTGAGGCTAATGATAATTAGAATGTTGAAAGATAAGTACAGACCATTTCTTTTAAGAAAAATACAAAGGAACAAAAGGATTGACTCCCGGAAATTGCTATCAGAAGTCACTCTTTGGCACATGCTATGAAATGTTCACCACCCTTGTAGAATTAGATCTGACCCCCACACACATCTTTTCATGGTTAGGACATTTTTAACTGCCCAACACCATGAGAATTCATACATGTTATTATCTTTACATAAATTAATAAAATTCAGCATTGGTGTTGCTGAATATACAAAATTATTTACCTTCTTTATATCCTGAAGGATCAGGAGCTGTCTTTGTAGCATAAAGCTGACATTTAACTCCTCAGCTAAAACAGATTTTCAATGGTGCTTACAGGCATTTAAAAGGTACTTTAAAGTAATGCTGACAATTTTAGAGAAAATATAAGGAAATATTTGTTACAGCAAAATTTTATGTTTTCTTTTGGTAACTGTTTCCTCGAACACACCAAGCTCAGTGTGATTTGACAACTACATAAACATTAGGTTTAATTCCAATACTCTGAGGAATCCTCTGTGCTCTTTCTTGCTCCTTCACTACTTACAAATTAATCTAATTCCCACTCCCTCCCGACCCTCCCTCTCAGATAAGTACTGTGGATATTTTCCTTTTTCCCTTTGTGCTAGAAGCCAGTCGGCCTCTTCCTCCCTGCCCACAGACCTTCTCTGACATTCAGGCACCTCAGCTGCCGATCCCCTTCACTCCTCACTGGCTGCTGACTCCCACGGCTCCTCTAAGAATATCACAAAAAACAAACTGAAGATCCAGTTAGCCTTAGGCCCTAGCTCAATGAAGCAGTGAGGCACAAGTTGAATTTTAACTGCGATTGCAGTGAAATTGGTTATGTGTTTAAAGTTAATAAGTGTATTATTAAGTTCGACAAGGATAATGCCTTAATGAACATGCCCTCATCAGCATGTAATATTGCACTTACTTACAAGGAACTGAAAATAATTTTGAAACTTCAGTATAATTTCTGTTCTACACAGTTCTAAATAAACCAACTTCCCCTTCTTGTTGCAACACATTTATAAAAAATCTATTAACTTCTCTCATAGAATAATTTTTAAAATGTCTATTTAAAATCTCAATATTCTCCCTGGAAATATGTAAGTATGAATAATTTTGTCACGAAATTACAGACATAAATAAATAATACTCTAACCATGGCATCATTTTTGCACAAAACTTATTTTTATTGGGAGGTCGTTTTTAGTTTAAGAAAATACTTTTCTGCATATTTACCTAGACTATCCAGACAGCCTTCACCATCTCATTGCTAGGATGCTCAAAAAAGACAATGTTCTGCAGAGCAGAATGTGAGTCGCTACTATTCCAGATGCCACCAGATCCCCTCCAGAAGACAATGAAATATTTATTCAAGATCACAGACCACAATACTAAAGTCAATAGACCTTTGTCATTCATATCAGCTGGAACTGTAAGGCATTTGCTGCTCTAAAGGGTTTGCATCCTTCCCTATTCTTTAAGCTACATAATATGTCTCCAGGGAACTTTCTATCAAAAAGATATACAGTTTTGTCTTTAATCTGTTGCAGTGTTTTGGAAAGCATAAATGACAGGTATTTTTTCTATTATTTCTGGGATATTAAGAATGGCAGCATTATGGAAGCAAAAAGATAAAGATTCATCAGAATTGTCCAAAATGAACTCTGGTCTTCCCTGCTGCTTTTTGCCCAGATGTGCAGACTGGTTTTGCCCTATTTTTGCCCTCGGTTCCCTCCCATTCCCATTGTTGCTATCCTTGTGGCATGGTAAGTATTTCAGAAGATTACTTTACAACTGACCAGATTAGAATGTCATCTTTGAACTCTTATAGCCTGTGAAGATTACAGAGAGGTTTTTTGTACATCAAACTAAAGAGAAAGACTGGCATTTTGATTTAGAAGGAGGCTACATTTTGACTGTTCTTCACACCACACTTAAATTCTGTCACATCTATCATTTTCCTCTCCTGAACAAACAATGTGCTGGATGTCAGCTCAGAGTTCAGCTGAATCTTTTCTATGTAAACTTGACTGGATCCTGAATATTGAGTTTTTAATCTTTTGTTCTCCTCTAAAAGTTGTGCGGTGTCAGCTGTCTTCATTGTGTTACTGCTGGGTAGGGTCTTGGCCCTATGAAGTCAGTAGGAATTTTGCCACAGGATTCGCTGGGGCTACGGTTTCACCTGAGCTGTTTTATCTGCACACCTTGTTTTGTTCTGTCCTAAATACACTCACTGCAGCTTTCAGATTTAGCTCTCAGATGAAATACTTTACCTTTTTTGTCAGATAAAAACAAGTGGATGTTTTTTAAGCTATGATGGCTTTTAACTATTTGAAAAACAGCAAAGGACAAAGCAGGGGGAAAATCTGGATTTGCTTCTCTATTAAGCTTTAATACTAGGTATCAGGTTTATTTTCAAGATAAAATTATGTTATCACTGTAGAAGTAAAGAGGATACTTTTAGAACTGTATAAAGTATAGGTATTGATTTTCTGAATCACAGAGTATGCAGCTATTGCCTGACAAACTTTCTGGGTATTTCATCGTACAATGATCCAGCCTTTGTTCAAAGTCTTACTTGTTGATTTTTCCAACAAAATATCAAATTTAACACAAAACCAGCTCAGTTTCTGTGTAAGTCACTTTGCCTTGTCCTATGTTTAGAAATGAAATTAAATTGTCTCTTTCTCTTGTTTTGAGGGCTAAGGCATGCACACTGAAAAGCTGCTGTCTCATTATTATAGTGGACATTATCAAGTGCTTGATCAAAAGAAAAAAAAAATCAGCTTAGCACAAGGCCTAGCATACCATGTAGCAAGCAAAGCTAACGTTCAGAAATGCAGCTTTCAGAAAAGCTGCTAAAAATGCACAAGAATTTATGAAAATACAAAGTAGAGAATAGTAAGTCTACACTCAGATTTTGATAAAAAAAATAAAGACACATTCAAATGATGTCAGCTGGAGAGTTGACTGTTGGTGAAGGTACAACACCTCTTGGAAAGCCTGTTTGAGAATCAAGAACAGCATGACCTGCAAAGCAGGGAAGAGGAGGGACCCTCCACTCATGCCTGGTGCAGCGTGGCCTTTGCCGACATCTCCTCTATGGGAAGGTGTCCTTCTTGTGGCCTCTGCTTCTGTAGCTCATCCCTGTCAGACAAGGCTGTACTTTACTAACTGTTGATTCCCTCAGGAAAGAAAACTTTGCTCACTTTTTGTACTTTAAAATGGAGACTGTAGAGTGCAGAAAGAGCTGGTGACAGTGAAGTAAAGATTTCATTCGAGAAGCAAAGGCAGCAGGTGAATATGTCCTTGGACATCTATAATGTCTTTGCCATTCCACATTGTCAAGGGATACCTGCAGCACTGTGGGAAGGGAACATGAGTCTTTCCTCTGTTGTAAACTAACCAATACGTGTGAGTTTGCTGCTTTTTTTTTTCCTTCACATTAGGCCTAATTTTAGAGAACAACTTTTTGTTGTTTGTTTTTTGTTTTTTTTTTCCTAGAAGTAGGATCTTTTTCACCAATCTTCCCTTGGTTTCACACTTCAAGTAGATCATATGGTGGCATTAGCATTTTATCTGGTGACACAAGAGATGTACTAACACACCTACCAGAAAAAAGTGACTGGTGTAGAGGCAGACACAGGTGAAAGACATTAAAGCTGTAAGAAGACAGAAAAAAAAGAGAATAGAGGAATTTACAGCATCATCTATGCTACCCCACCTTTAGAAAAGCTGTAAAAACTTTCACTATACAACTAATTGGGTTTTATTTAATTAGCTGTGCATATTTTACTCTTATGGCAGAGATGTTGTGATAGTAACTCATGCATAATGCAAATGAAATGTAGGTATCCTGTATCTCTCATTGTATTATTTTCCTCAGTATTTCCTAAACATTGACTTTGCCCTTTTTTCATGTAATGTTCTACAAATTAAAGGGTCTTGTATTATACAATATGTACACACACTGGATGAGGAGAGACACACAAATATTTATAACATGAAAACTGCATATGCAAGTACCTACCTGGTTTCTCAGTGTCTGAATTTTACACCTGTGGGTATCAACTATGGATTATTAGGCTCTATTTTTAGAGCCTATTTTTAGCTACTTAAAAAGGAAGAAAGAACTTAGAGGCAGAAAAAATTACCTTTTAACTCCCATCAGAAAAAAATGTTCTGTAAAATAGTCGGTTTTTATACAACCTTAAAAAAAGCTGTCATTTTGTTCTGCATTCTTATGCTACAGTCTTCATCCACTATGCAAACACCTTTGAGTAAATATCACAACTGTAAGAGGTTATGGGGTCTAGATTTTGGGTCAGAGTTCAAGTCCTATCGTACAAGATGTTTGTGACCTTTTCCTCATGTGCTCACTGTGCCTTTTTCTCCAAGGATCTTCCACTTTTTGCAATCTTTCCTCATTGTTGGGTTTTCATATTGACCATAGGAGCACCCAGAAGCACATGTGAGACTGATGCTTATCTTTCACAGCAGTTGTGGTTGTGGTCCCCTTCTTCCACTCCTCCACTCCTCCCCTTCTTTGCTGACACCTTCTATTCACCCCCTCCCCCAAACGTTTCTTGTATGTATTTGTCACTGTTTTTATTCTTGTGGGTGTGTATGCAACCAGCTGCAAAAATGTAATTGACATTTTGGTCTCAAAGTGGACTGGTTTGTGGCTATCGCTATTTCCTTCTGCTGAAGAGATGTGAGGAAGTAGCTGAGAAAATTTTGTTTTCTGCTTTCACATGTTATATGCTTAAGGTCAGTGGGTTTGGCACTTCTACAGAGTAGAACTGTTACAAATAAACCTCACAGTGAGAGGGGAGAGTTGCTCTTTTTGAAATTGGGATAGACTTAATGAGGGCCTTTGAAGATAAAAATGAAAGCTCTGAGTACAAGAACCACCCAAGAAAAAGGCTTAATTCCCTCTGGGTACATATTGGAAGGCTCATCCAGGTCACTGAGAGTTTCCTCAGTTTTATAGCAACAACAATCTCAGTTGCATGAACCCTAGATATTTCTGATGCAAAAAAAATCTCTAGCCCTGTAGTTATTGTTCTGGATGCTCTCTAGGAAATCAGACTACAAATATCAGCAGATAACATTACAGCACTACAAGATAAAGTCTCAATTCAAAACACGTTAAAGTCAAAGCTGATTTTCATCAGTCTTGGTGGATATTTGGGGTTAATATTTAGTTATTCTGTGCTTGCAGCCCAGAAGGCCAACTGTATCCTGGGCTGCATCAAGAGAAGCATGTCCAGCAGGTCGAGGGAGGTGATTCTCCCCCTCTACTCCGCTCTCATAAGGCCCCACCTGGAGTACTGCCTCCAGTTCTGGAGCCCTCAACACAAGAAAGACATGGGTCTGTTAGAACGAGACCAGAGGAGGCCATGAGGATGATCCAAGGGCTGGAGCACCTCTCCTATGAGGATAGGATGAGAGAGTTGGGGCTGTTCAGCCTGGAAAAGAGAAGGCTCCGGGGAGATCTTATGGCGGCCTTCTAGTACCTGAAGGGGCCCACAAGAAAGCTGGGGAAGGACTTTTCATAAGGGCAGTTAGTGATAGAGGCAGATAGGGTAGAAAGTCTTTGCTTGTCCAAACCAGCTAAAAAATCTCCCACACTGACTAGTTAAAAATTATTACGGAACAGGTTGCCCAGAGAAATTGTAGAGGCCCCCCACCAGAAGTTTTCAAAGACAGGTTGGATGAGGCTTTGCGCAACCTGGTCTAGTGGAAGGTGTCCTTGCCATGGCAGGGGGGTTGGAATTAGATGATCTTTAAGGTCCCTTCCAACCCAAACCATTCTATGATTCTATGATTCCATAATTCTGTAGCACTGAGATGTTCTTGCTGACTTAGCGATGGAGGGGCAAGAGTCACAAACAGCACAGGAAGAGTAATATACGAGTACCTGTATAACAGGTTAGCAGTCTCTACCAAGAGATTTCTATACTCTCTACTTATGGCTGTTAACAACAGTTAACAACAGTTAACAGTATTGAAGTCCTACATGTGATATATTCTATTTGCAAGGAGTCAGGACTTGCTGACTGAATAAATGCAATGCCAGTGTTTTAATGGGTTGGGCTATATTAAAATTAGAGTGCAATTACTGTGCATAGCTCACTTAACTGTAGAAACACTGAGTCTGAAAAGAGACTCAGAAACATCTTAAATTAAGCTGAGACTAATGTTTCGAGTATTTCATCACCAAATGATTAACAGTTTCATGGCTATAAAATAATGTTTCATAGGCATCTTTAGCAACCTGACAATACCAGGTGTTACAGCATTCTGGAAACTTTGCTGGTCATCACTGTAGCACAAAATTTTTCATGTTAGTGTAATCACTACAGAGAATAATTCCTGGGGAAGTGGTTTGTCTGATTGTTATTCCAGGTGGTTTTTTTTGTTCTGTCTAATAATCTATGACTCTATTCAGTAATGATTTATCTCAATTTGGTGGAATCCCTGTGAACAATTTTCAGTTTAATTTCATAACTGGAATTTAGTAAGCAATGAAGAAAAGCCTCATTTGTTTCTTTCCTAGTGATATTCTGAACTGTACCATTTGGTGTACTCAGTACAGCATCAGAATCCAGAAAATAGGATCCAGTGAACATAGCGTCTTGCCAGCAGCCAGATCTTTTTTGCTGGTGAACTCAATGATGACTGCTTCACTGATGATTATTTCCTAAGAGCTTCATAGCCCAACGACATAATTTACCATTCTTGAAGTCTGTACCTAAACATTTCTCATCTTTTAAGATCCCATTCCCATCCTGCAAATCAGTTCATTTACAGGTCTTGAAAGTTCACTGGAATGTCATCTGAATACCTTTACTGATACTCAATATCTAAAACAGTAGTTTTGGCTTGAATAAATACCATCTGCACTTGAAGTTGTACAGCTGGAAGTTCATCCAAACTCCCAAATACCTTCCTCATCCCATGCTGAGGCAAGTCTAGTTGCCTGAAACTCTTTCTGGGCTCTTTCTGGTCTCAAATTCTGACTCAGAGGAAAATGAAACAGCATCTGCTATCTATGCTAGGTAATTAATTTATGGCACACACTTTCTAACCAGTTGAACATTCACCATCTGTTTCATTGTTGGTGACAGAAAAAGATGTGTGTTACTTCAGCTGAAGATTTAAGTTTTTTTTTTTCCTGATGCTGCAGAACTGTAGAATTTCACTAACTTACAAGCATTTAGTATCTTCCTTTTTTTCCCCAGTGCACAGGCAGGCAATAATCATGGATTCTTGGTTCCAAATGAAAGGAAGCTCTATCTTTAATTTCCTCCACTGCAGCTGCCCTGTGCTGAAGGCATCTGCCATACCTACTGGGTGAGTTCTTGCTGTAGGAGCACTTTAGGTTTTGTGCAAACCCCACTGAAGTTTCTGCCAAACTTTGCAAAGGTCACACTTACTATACCTTAAAGTTGGGCAGCCTGTCCTGTTCTGCTCCACTTTCTCTCTCCTTAGCCTTCTGCAGGAAACCTAGGAGATTCATAGGGTTTGTGGAAACGGCTACACTTTGAGATTCAGATACCACTATATTAAGGGAAAATAAAGTGTTCCTATCCTACACACTGGTATCCTACCAAGCAGGGAAATAACCCAGTGGCTATGGATAAATCAGAATAGAAACCCATTTTACACAGAACAGCAAGGGTCAGCTGTTTTTGGACTGAGCAAAAAGAAAGTTGGTTTGTTTTCCACCATTGAATACTGGCTGAACATAGTACTAGTTCCTCTACTGAACTGGATCCAGGCTCTGCTCTCTGACATGCAAAGTGGTAGAAGCAGGAGAAAGGTTTTCTAAGCAGTGAGTTGCAGGCTGTCCATTTCTACAGGGTGGACTGTGATGGCTTAGGATCCTATGTGGCACTTCTGTATGATTGAAGTTAGGGGAGAGAGTTTTGTTCTTTAGCCCTGATGCCATTCCAACAGGACCTAATGTTATGACAGCACATTCATCTTTCAGAGCTTGAACTTGAAAGTAACATAATCTAGATGTGTATTGGAGATCTGACTGCTGTATTTGCTGCGACTGTTACTCTACACTTCATTATAGACTTCCACTAGAAAACAATAGTTTTAATTGCTATTTTTTTTCTGAAATGTAGGTAAGAAGTTGTGAATATACAGCAAATGTGCTGTAAACAAACTTAAGAAATGCAAGTAAAAATAAAAAATCCAGTGGTTCAAAATGTAAGTGCAAGGAAAAGTGTAACAAATCAGACATTACCTGGGAAGCCTTGATAGGATAGTTTTTCCTGCAGATCCCATTGTCTATTTCCACGAAAAGGGAAAGATATCAGGATTTCCCCCATGAAAAAGAAAAAAAATATATAAGCAGTTGATCAAGAAGAAACCAATGGATTTCTAAGAAATATTTTAAATTTTTAATAGTCTTGAATGACTGCTATGCTATGTAGACCGCATCAAAAGAAAGACATCAGGCTTCCTTGGGGGAATCAGACAGAATTCTAGCTCTACAATGGAGAAAGTTGTACAGATTCCTCGAAAAGTATCTTTTGGCACTTGGGGGTTTTAAGTGCATAAAACCAGCAGGGCTAATAATCAAATGAAGGAGGCTTACGACTCATACTGTTCACAATGCAAAAATGCCTAAAGCATAGTCAGTGGTGGGAAGCTGAAACAAATCTACCATAGGGCCAAATTGCACATTTTTCACAGGGAGAGTAATGTAATTAAACTCACTCACATGCAAGATATTATCCATACGCTGTCTTTACACTCAGGCTAGGGGTCTACATATTCCACCACCAACGGAAATTATGATATGCAAGACTGATACCCACATTTGGCTTGTGTTATGAGAATAGATTAGTCAATTCCTGCTAAGGTTCATTTTTAAGGCCAGGTTCGTGGATAAAGGGAATGATATTGGTATTAAAGAAGACAGAATGCAGCTTGCCGTTTCCAGACATTCTGCAAAGCTTAGCACCACAAGAATGTACTCTCACACTACATGTTTTTATGTGTATACTTCATGTATGGACAGATACCTATGTATGTGTATATACACACATATATGTGCATGTATACATGTATTTATGCATACATGTGTATATGTAAGTGTATGTGCTTAAAGTAAGGCTGAGATTTTCCTGAACCATAGAAAGGTTGCAAACTTGTGTTATGTGAATTGATGGCAAGAGCATTCACCACATGAGCCATATTTTGCACAACTAGTACTTAGAAAGCCAGTGCTGTTTTGGCTTCTTTTCTTGTTCTGGGGCTGTATCATGTTTCTACTTGACATAGCATTACACTTCCAGTGACTTTGTTTGACAGATATATGGCATAAGCAATTAGTTTCTATCTGATGGAAGAGAGCTTGGAGATGTGTAGGCCCTGTTTTGAATGCTTTTTGGGCCAGGCTGGATTAAAGAAGGATACTCCTCCATAAACTGCCTAAATGACTCATCATTATAAACAAGATAGTGAAAGTCTTATGAAGCTTTTGTAGGAAGCTGACAGTGTAAGGAGAGAGTATTTCACCCACGTAACAATTAAAATCACAGATCTAAACCAATCTCGTACTCAAAGCAGGACTAAATCTGAAATTAGACCATGTCATTCAGGGCTGTGCCCAGTCAGGATTTGAAAATCTCCAAGAGTGAAAGTTCCACAGTATCTTTGGACAACCTATTCCAGTGCTTCACAACACTCATAGGGATTTTTTTTCTTCATATTCAACCAGAATTTCTCTTGCTGCAGCCTGACACCATTGCCTTCCCTCCTGTCCCAGTGCACCTCTGAGAAGAGTCTGGCTCTCTTTTCTGTAACTCCCCATTTGTCACTGAAGACAACTAGGTCTCCCCTTAGCCTCCTTTTCTCCATATTGAACAAATTCAAGTCTCTTAATTTCTCCTTGTGTGCATTTGTGCCAGTCCCTTAAACTTAATGAATCTATGTTAACTGTCTGCAGTTTGTCCATCTCTCTCTTGTACTGGGGAACCCAAAATTTTACACAGTTTCCCAGTTTAACCTCAGTAATGCTGAAACAGTAAAATTTAACTAACCGCACAGATGATATGAAGGCAGAGTCAATTGCCATGTAAATTCAATATCAAGTTGAAGGTGTAAGAGCTGTTAGCAGCTTCCAGTAGTGGGTCAGCATGATAAGTTTCTCAGAAACTAGTTAAGTAAGAAGTCTGAGATCACACAAGAGAGGTCAACATCCAAATAATATAGAAGACAATTTTTTAATAACAGAAACTCTTGTTTCTCTATTGACAGTGCGTGCTGAGCTATTTTTGTTCCTCACAAGACAACTATTTCATACCTTGGTGATTTTGAAAAAAGTACTGTTTAAAATTTCAATGTCAGCTTGACTGGAAAAAAAGTGATCCAGAAGTCATTAAAGGAAAGGGCTGTGATGGATTTTTATTTTTCCAGTCTAGCCTACAATTATGATTCTCTTTTTAAAAGTCTGTATAACTTGGTAGTATATGCAAAAGGCACACAGGGGGCATGTAGGTGATTTAAAGAGGGGAACTCAAATTTTATGCTGCAACATCAGTATAACTCCTTAGACAATTACTAAGGTATGAGTAATTTAATGTTGTAAATGTCACTGACGTACTGCTAGTCTTTCAGTCACTGGCATAATAGGTACTCTTATGACGTGGAAATTTACCCTTGATAAGTACGTGGTCAGTTGCCTTAAAATACAGTTGCTATGCAAAGTGAAGATTTACCTTTTCAAGTAGTGATCCTCATCTCAAATGTAGCCACAAATGTTGATACAATCTTTACAAAAATAACTGTCTCCCATAACTTCAAAAGGATAAGTCAACAATTTAATTAAAAAAAAAAAAAGTTACTCCAACACCTACTCAGTGTTCCACTCTTATCCACTTCTGACTAAGGCAGTGCTGACATTGATTTAGTTCTGACTGTTAGGGAGAAACCTAAGGGAAAAAGATAAGTGATAGGACTGCAGCACCTCTTTGAGGTTTGTTCTTTTCCTGCCCTGTTCCAGGAGATTATTGTCACAGGAAATGGAACAGTCTCTGCAGTCAGAAAGATATGGAGATGCCATTATGACTGGTTTGCAATGGGAAGAACACCTGATATACAGAGGTCAGCCATAGCCGGACCCTTCTTACCTCCTAATTTTTGTAATAATCCTAAATAGAAGGGCATGTAGGTCACTTATACTGTCCACTCTCTGCTATACTAAAAAATGAAGTAAACATGAGAAAGAAATAATCCTTGGCATGTTTGCAGTGTATTTTGAAAGGTCCTATAAGGTTAAGAACATTATCTGGAATGCCAGCTGCTCTCTTTACTCCTCCCTATTCATGATAAGTCCCATACTCAAATGGAGGACAAGCTGAACCTCGTTGCATTTGACGTTTTGAACTTTATCTGCTGGTTCTTATCTCTTCTGCCACGCAAAATATGTAAGAGAACACTAATTTCTGCACGTTAGCAGCAAAAATATTAAAAGAAGAAACATGTTTTTCATTCAGCTGTTCTCTATAAGCAGAAGACTTGAATCCTAATGAATGCGTACAGTCCAGAATATCAGAGAATATCAATAGATATTCTGCCTTCAATAGGTAATCTTCCTTCAATTAAAGACCTTGTTGCTGCTCCATCTTTTTCAGTGTACATGGTGGAGGATATTCTCTGTATCAGTTAATACTGCATGTCCAGTAACAGGTTGCTGCTCTTATTACTGCTGCTGTGTCTAACAACCCAAGTAATGAGTGAGGTTGAGTCACTTCATACAGACAGGGAATTATCTCCCTCAGAAAACTTACACTCTGTACCAACCAAACAGGTTAATGAAGGCAAGAGGGTAAACAATACATAAGGGATTGAAGACTCATAAGAAATGCTGGATGAAGCTGGCTCTCCTTGCTGGGTCATGACCCTGCTGGAAAGATCTCCTCTACCCTGCTTCAACCTACAGTTTGTGACTTAACAGTGAATTCAGACAGGGGCCTGTCATTTCCAAAGGGTATCTGGAGCTCACAGTGAAAAAGATCTCAGATCTATCAGTACACTAGGGCTGCTGGCCTGGCCTCTTCCCTCACAGCCATGGGTTGTTAGAAAGCCCATGTACTCATCGGTGGTGGGGTGATTCCGATTGTTTGCGGAGCTCAGCTTTGGTTACAAGAGCAAATAGAAGTAGGCATGTTTGTGTATACCCCTCTCACTTCTACCTGATGTGTCTGACTTTTCTTTCTTATAATCTGAAAAATAAAATTAGTAGGATAATTTATTTTTCTTTTAATGCAAGTAAAATAAACATACGGTCATATTTTTACATAAATTATTAAGTATTTAGGATCATTATCCCCTTTGCTTACTTGACACAGCAGCACAGTTTGATCCTCTTACAGACATGAAATAATCTAGATTCATGGAAAAATAGAAATGTTATTCAGAATGCCTACACTGGGATCAGTGAAACTTAGAGTAGAATGGGGAATGTAATGTCTAATTTCTAGTGCATACCATGAGGTGTAACAGTATGTTAAGGACTGTAACAATCCATTACAGTCAGTGCATGACAGAACTTTTAACATTAAGCTTTAAGCAAGAAAAACATTTCCAAAGCTTTTCAAACGTTCTACAGCCTCAGAATACATTAGGTACCAGAAACACAGCATTTTAGGAAGTATCAGTGGAAGAAGACATTTTCTGTTTCTCAGTGCCGTTGATAAAGCCACTAGCCTGACAGATGAAAGCATTACCCTTATTAGAAATAACACTGTACCTAACATCACACAGACTACAAAATGCTCAAGCACATGTTAAAACCAAAAGCTTCCTTATGCTGACAAAACTACAGTCAAAAGAACCAAGTGGGATAAGCTCAGTATTTCACTACTGAGAGAAATGCTGGTGTATAGCATTATTGACAACTGCAGTGTTTCAGGAAAGGATTGGGCATTACAAAGCTTTTAAAGAGCAGATTGTATTTAGTGGAAGTGAATCTTTAATGCTGATATAGATAGTGTTTCTTTTAGAGACAGACAAATCTTTAGAGACCGTCTGTTATTGGAAGGGAGGATATCCTCTTAACCAGATACTCCAGCATTCATGAACAAAAATATAAAGAAAATGTAATTTCTGTGGGAAAAGTTGGTGCTCCAACGTCGATATTAAAATCTTTACAGTTAAAAGGGCAGTCAGATACAGGTTTTTGGTTGCAGCTTATTGTAAAGGTTTAGTTGCATAAATTGCATGCAGCTGATATCACTGATATCAGTTACTGATATCACTGTCATTAAATTCTGATGCAGTTTCACCTCTCTAAAAATGCGCATTTTAAAAATTCTTATGAACTTTACCAACATGAAAGAATGAATATTTTACCCTGTTTTGTTTGCAGTCAGCTCTTAGTTACAGTATCATATTTTCTTCTAGTTGTTAAGAAATTTTGTTAGCAAGTTTAGAGGCACAGTGGAAATGATGAGAACCATCATGTTAATGAAATTCAGGTTTAATAATTAAATTCTGGTAACTAGAAGGGAAGGTGTAGTTTTAAAAATTCCTTCAAGGCCTATGGTTATGTAATTGCTGTGCAGTTTAAATCCATTACAAATTTTCTAAAGCTGGCTGTTCTAAGTTTTTACTCTACATTGCATAAAACTTGTACACTGTGAAGCACAGGTGTATGTACTCCCCTTACACGAGTGGTAATACTGAACATACTGACATTTAACGTGGCTTCTACACGTTTCTCACTCACACTGCAACAAGTTACTGCTGCCTCAGCCTGAAACCTTTGCTTTGGCATTATTCACTTAATGGCAAATTGCCTGGGCACAGGCAGCTGTGAGATGGTATTTTTTTACATTTCAAGTCAAGTAGCACTTACCCGTGCACAAAGGGCAGTGCTGTTAGTATTGAACAGAGAAAAAAGAAAGAAGGAGTAATTTGTTAATTCTACAAGCTTTTTCTACAACCAAATAAATTACTCTTTGTGAATGATGCCCTAGCACATGAGGTACTACATTAGATAACCATGTGTTAACCATTCTTACGGATCAATACACTGAACAGTGGGTGGTCTATTACATTATTTATTCCTTGTTTTGGTCAGGTCTGTTAGTATGACAAGTATTTGAGTTATGTTTAATTAAAGCCGATTTTACAACGACCAATTTTCCTGGTGCCTTTTGCCACTGGCAAAAATATTTAATTTGCTAAAAAGGGTTCTTGATTGGGGAAAAAGACAATATTCTTTAACTTACCTTCTGCCCTGAGGAGATCTCTTACATAGAAACTCCAACCATGTTGCTCAGTAGGCTCAAGTTCGTGACTTCTTGAATATTGTGTAATTACAGAGGATCATTAATACTTTCAGCTGCATTATTGTAGTTGCTCATATGTTAAGCAGTTTTCATTTGCAGACCTTGATGTAGAGGATTGGAGGTTAAGAAAGGGGTTGTAACAAAGCATATGTGATGTATAATGTATAAATGTAGATGTTTCCTTCCTCCTCCACTCCACTCTATGAGAGAATCTAGTGCAAAATAATAAAAGTTCCACTCTTACTTGGGTGCAAGCTCAGGGAAATAATATATGAAAAGTGTTCTAAATTTACAAGTATTGCTCATATCAGTGGGAGAATTAAGTAAAAAAGTAAGTGTTTTTGAAAATACCAGAAGAAAGTAAAATTACAGAGGTATTTAAGATATTGGATTTAATAACTGTTAGAAGGAATGACCTGCTTTGAACCTCAGGATGGAATGTATGCGTGTAAGCATATGTGTGCATATGATACATCTAGTGTGGGCTATAGAGATATAAAGCATATTTAACATCTTATTTCACAAACTTTACATTTTTTTGCAAGACTATTGCTCATCTGTTCCTTCTGGTGGGTTAGGTTACCCCTGTGCTACTGCACATCTATGATAATGCAGTCTAGTGGGGCTAGTCTGTATAATTTTATCATACCAAGGCCAAAAAACCCACCCCGCCCTAATACACCAACATTTTATTTATAGGCCAGCAGGACACAAGCCTTCCTACTCCTTATCTTTTATAACACTCCACATAATGTGATATCACATAGTGGACAAAATGAAGTTAATTTCAGCTCCACGGATAACCTGTGGTGTGACTACGTAAATATAAAAGCAGAGCAGACATGAACAGTGGGACACTGTAAGAAGGGAACAGTCCTGTTAACATCTCTGAAGCAGCTGTGTCTCTCGTGAGACAGAGTAAGTTATCACTTTGGTTGCTGCTATTTCATCAGGCAGGAGAGTGCAGTATAAACAACCTGAAACATTCAGGGTGTCATACATAGTTACAAAAATCTAGGGCATCTTTATAGTGAGACAAGAAAAAAGTATCAGTGTCATAATTTCCACATTTCTACATGGCTTTTATTGACTTTATTTAAGTAGCAAATGTAGCTGAGCCAAATAGCCAGAAATTAATTTTAATTTTACACCATGTTATACTAACCTACGGGTTATGCTACCAAAATGTGTAGAATCATTTCCACTCTGATGGAGCACTGAGACCTGCAGACAGCTGGTACTTGTAGTGCTCCTCACCTCTGCCTCCCAGAGAAAACCCAGGCCCCATATTTCCCCAAAACTGAGCATCTGCTAAGAAGTCAAGAAGATACCCTAATACCTGCTCTAACCTTTGCTGAAGCAAAATGAAAAGCCATATTGATTTCACTTGTTCTTTCACTCAGACTCTCCTGCAGGCAGCCCATGGTAGAACTCTTGGGACTGTTTAGTTGTTTTTGCCAGCTGAACCACTGCTATTTCTTGTGTAGCACTTGTATACGTGCTTGCATGAAAAGGGGTGGTCTGAGCCTCTCAGATGTATCACATTATAATTCTTATCTTTACCCCAGAGGCAACAGATTAATCTTGGGGTAGTGGAGACCTCACACAAGTTGTGCTCTCCTGTACTACACATGGAATTATATCCCAGTAATAAAAAAGAAAAACAACCCAGAAGCAAGTAAAAATATAATTAAGAACTGACACATTAATTCTTGCTGTGTTTCAACATGAAATATCATAGATTTTGGTTTGGATAAAGGCATCCATGTCAGAGTGTTAGCTAAATCATGCCCTTGCCTGCTTAAATGAAAGGAAAAAAAAAATCATCATTTTTTAAAAGCTTTTGACCTTGTTTTTTTGGAAGATGATACTAATGTTGCCTGAATCAATGTTCTGTCTCCATGCATAGCCATTGCACACACTTTACAGAGATTCAGCGTTAATATTTCTGAAGGCTTTAACAGTCTGTCTTAGGATTTTAGAAATGACAGATAAAAGGAAAGTTTTCAAGGTTGTTTACTGCTTTGTAGGACTCAGTTCTTCTACATCATGCATTTTTTGTTTATCAAAAACATATTTGACATTGCTACAGAAAAAGTGATGACTGAGAACTATACTTTTGCACTCAGGTTTAGTGGATATTCATGGTTTCAAGTCATCACTGCGAGTTCAGCTGCAGATTTGCTCTCCCATCACTTTGCATCACTGTTATTTTACTGGGGATCTTTGTGAAAGTCCTCAGGCTCAGAGACAGCATCACATTCCTGGAGAAATCATTTCCTGTAGTCTCAGACTATAAGGTCACCTTGGGCTATAGGGTCACACACTGATTGTGCAGATCACACTGTACCAGCAGCAACTGCTCCTGTAGTGTAAAAATTATATTCTAGCAACCAAAAAATGCCAGTCACTGGTGTATATGATTAGCACCAATTCACATGCAAATGAAGAGAGCAGATAAAGGACCCAGAGGACATTCCCAAAGAAGAACCACCAAGCAGTTAGGCATGTGTAGGAAGGGGGGAAATTGTCTTTCATATACCTGCAAATAATAGTATGTACTCCATGGAATAAAATATCCTGGGAAATGATGAAACCACACAGTTTAATGTTGTTGCTGGAGCAAACCAGTTACTCTGAGAAATTACTGTTTCTCATTCAAAGTTTAAAAGTTTATCTTTTAAATGGATTCATCTTTTAAATAATGAACAGACAAGACTAGTTTGCTGAGCTCTTATATAACTCTACAGTATTTTAATTTACACATTTTCTGCCTTTACAACATCAAAAGTGATATCCATTTTTGCTTGTATTTGTTCTGCAGTTTATTACTCAATGCTACAAATGAGTCATTTCTTTTCAGACTACATCGCAGAAAACAGTGGGGAGCAAAAGAGAAAATTTCCATGAGAGGGGACCAAGAGACGGTGTCCTGCATAGCAAAGGAGCTGCTGTTTCTACACCTAAAATTTCATCATCAGCATTAAAATGTCACTGTAAAGGCTCTCTAAACTGTTCACTAGAAGGATGGAACAGTGCGGCCAACAGGTCCGTGAAGTGCTCCCTGACTGGAACAGGTAGAGGTGAGGTATGCATAGAAAACGAGATGTCTCTGGCAATATTTTACTAGACTGAGATCACTTTCCTACAGGAATCCAAAATGGACCAGTATGTTCTTCTGCCACACATTTCAAACCAGGTCCTACAGCAGCTCTTGTTTGTGAGGTGTTAAGGAGTGCAGCACATAGTCCAAAAAAATCACAGAGTTAAATATAAACACAGATAAAACTGCTGTGAGGTATGTACAGCTCAGCAAGGCAAACTCTTAAAAACATGCCTAGACAGCACAGGCTTGCCAGGCCTTCAAGCCTAGCACAGGAGCACTGTCCTTAGGTGCCCAAAGCCTGATGCTCTGATGTCTCAGGCAGCTACGGCTATATGTGAGCTTAAAGCCAGCCTGGACAATAGCAGTTTGCATTCCCTGAATAAGTCAAGAAAAAGTTCAATGCAATGATAAGTTAGACCTGCAGTCCCAGAAATTCAACAGTGTAGCACATATAACATGAAACATCACAACTTCATAATCATGTATAACAAGATACAGTATTTAATTTCTAACAGGTTAGCAGCTCCCACTGTTTATTCTCTGCTTGCTGTTGGAGTCTCATCTGATCTAACTGGCTTTTGCAATAGCAACAACAGAGTTAGAGTCTGAACTCCAGGGATCTGTGTTAATAAAACAAGATTATGATCTTTACGAACCTCAGACAAAAGCTGGGGATTACAACTACAGGTATAACAGAGGAACTGTTTAAAAGCGAAATTTCTGGTAGTAATTGCTTTTAGCAATGAAAAAAAAGGAGAAGAAAATTACATTACATACATGCCAAGGTGTCTGCAAGCAGAATGTTTCTCTCAGGCATTATCAGCCAAAGTTGTGTAGACACTTCATTAAAAATTTAGAAAAAGCAATATAAATATTTTGTATATGAAACCACAGCTAATATTACAGAGTTTAAGTGTTATGACATAGCTCACTGCTAGGGGTAATCAGCTGGACTTTCTCCTCATGGATGAGCGCTCCAAGTAGGGTCCCCAGCCCCCTGCTCAGCACAGACATGCTCAAAGGCAGAGCAGGCAGGACTGAGTTGCCCCTTTCCCTGTACTGTGATACCAATGTTCAGCTCTTTGAGATCTTTTAGCTAAATTATGTGTCCTCTTGTGTACAGGAAAAGAAAGGTAACTGATGCCTGCTTCAGAAACATCAAATCCAACAGAAAGCAGTGGGAGTTCAGGGGCTGGGCTCCACAGAATTTTGAAGAGCCTACTTTAAGATGTAAAAGGGTATTTAGCCATAATTATGTGTCTATGGGATGAAAAGGGGATCAGAAAGATCCTATATATCTCCCAACATGACTTGCATGTTCCTCGTGCTGTCAGCTCCCCTCTCTGACCACTGCAAGGGCAAATAACTCACTTTCTGCTGACGCCCTGCAACACCCTGCTAAGGCCAGGGGCTTAGGGTTGCTCTCTGCATCTTCTCCTGTGTAATTTGTCTTTGGTAATGCAGATAAAGCAGGAAACAGTATCTAGAAATAAAAGAGCTAGTAATTTGGAGTTTCTCCATTTTGAGTCCTGTAAGTTGGTAATCAGTGATCACAAGCTGAGCATTTGTCATCAAGAATTGCTTTTGAAAATTTGCCTCACTCTTTTTTTTCTCCCTTTATGACTCATGCTCAGTCCTGCCTTCCTTTGCTAATATTAAAAAAATCCCAACCCATAGATCACCACTAAAAAATCTGAAATCATCCTAAGGAAAATTCTTTTTATAGCTTCACACTGTTAATATACATTGTAGCAGATAAATTATAACAAACATTCGCTTGCCAATGTGCTCTAAACTAACTAAATAAAAAATGTCCCCTGTCTTGATGTTAATTTCTTTATTTACTTGCCATCTAAAATCTGTTGTGTTCACATTAAGACAAGACAGAGACATGAGTTTTTCTGATGCTCTCTGCCCAGAAGAATGGTAAAAGTTTGTCTGAACATAGCGCTCTGTGTCTGAGCAGTGCAATGGGTCAGAAGAAGGAAGAAAGTAGCTATTCTAAAAACAAGAATTTATGTGCTCTTAATAAAAACCACAAACAAGATGACCTTTTCTACCAGCATTGAAAAAAATATGTGAGAAAACTAATTTTTCTCTTGATCCTCATTAGATGCCGTTAGCAGTTGCTGCATTTACAGAAAAAGGTTTCTTTATATAAGGAGTAGTTGTGTGTGGAAGGCAGCAATAAAGCCTGAGGTACTTCTTTCTGAGTGCTCTTGCAAGTAGCTCAGTGGAGTTCACAAATGCCCTTTTAAACTATTTCAGCTTTGAAGAATGAGTAGGAAAATCTTAAAATCAGAAAACAAGCTACTGGACCAAATCTTTTTGAATGAGAGATCGGAAGCACATGACCATGTGGAATTTTAGATTGCATTAAAAATACAATATTTATGTAACTGTCCTTCCTGTTAGTTTTTCAGATCTCCAGTATTGTTTCGGAGAAATATTCCCTCACAATGTGCAAATCTATTCCCATAGATTTGAAATTTCTTAGTTTAACCTTTACCTAAACAAATATTGCCTTAAATAAAATAGAATAATCTCAGAGGCATGTACTGAGTGTTTTCAGTCACTTGGAAGAGTAAACAGAGCCCCCCTGCCTGTTCCTGCTTCCTTTGACTCCTGTTTCCTTTCCCACGTGCTTTATTTCTCTAACTGTTTGACCCATGCCTGGGCCTTGCAGGTTCCATCTTCCTTCCTTAGCTCTAACAGCATCATGGCACTGCCTGGACAATGAGCCACAGAAACAAGCTGTCATCTTTATTGGGACTTTTCCACTTTATGAGAAATAATACCATGTAGATGTCAGAGAGGCACTGGACCGTCTCCACACAACAACACATTGCTTCTCTTATCTTGACCTTTCTGCCTCTTTTTTAATTCCCTACATTCTTTTCTGAACTACTGGATTGTTGTCTAGTTTTACTTTTTGCTACAGAATATGGCTGTCTTACGATTTGTTTTATTAACTGGCATATTCTGAGGAAATAAATGCTTATTTTAGTCAAGATATGAGCTAGTCTAAGAGAAAAGTGTTCGATTCACACACCTCAAGCCCCTAAATCCAGACATCATTTCTGAAAGCAGTTTTTAAAGAAGAAATAAATTAAAAATATGGTAGTTTAGAAAATTATTCTCAGCTTGATTACTGCTTAGATGATATGTAAAATAAGCATGTAAAAATACAACAATGCCACACTTAGAGGAATTATTCTACTTTGAAGCTATATCCTGCTGGCACCTGTGTTGGTGTCATTTATGTCACAGCAGAATATCAACTATGTTTCTCTTTTCCCTTCTCCCACTTGTTTACCAAAACTGTATGATGTTCAGTGCTCCCTACCCTACTTTGAATAATTTTTCACTATTATATACATCTGCCAAGGGTTTACGTTGAATATTAAACAGTTGAACATTAAATTAATATTAAATTTTGAATGGTGAGTGTTAAACAGCAAGAATGATGCAGGAAGAAATGTCTTGTTGATGATAACTAATCATAACAATATGGCAAAAATCACAAATAGTAATAACTTCTTTACGTCTGAACACACATTATTAAAATGTTCTTCAGAAATGAAAAAGCCTTTCTGTGATGTTTTGTGGTTTAAAACATATATGGGTCATGATACCAACTACTCTGAGACATACCATAATTTACAACCTCTGCTCTACAACATCCAATAAGATGTTTAAGGAAAACACAAGTATATTTGCCCTGAGTTTATTTACTGGGGCAGAAAGCCTACTGATTGGACCTTAGTAGTAATCACATTTTAGTAGCTTCTGTAATGACATTTTACAAATTCTTTTGATTCATGAACTCCTACATATTTCTGATAGAGCTATGTTACTATGAGAAGTGTTTGCATACCTGCCATAGCTATTGAATTTGCTTTTCTTGCATTTAAAGGCCTCATAAGGAACTGTTCATGAACTCAGGAATTTCCAGAGAGTAGCCTGAAAATCCCTATTCTATAGTATATTCTTTTGGCTATTGCCTCCTCTCCTGAATTAAATGTACTTCACAAACGCAGAGTACGATTATTTCAGGCTTGAAATAGAAACAAACACCTAGGAGAGGAATGACCTAAAAGGCTGAAATGGCCATAAAGCCCACCAAGTTGATCAGAAAGTAAGAGGTTACAGCCCTCCACATACAGAATGAATACTTGGTCCTGCTG
>NW_010296211.1:0-59828 GCF_000700745.2 Antrostomus carolinensis | reverse complement strand
TTGCAGGATTCACAACAAAGGTTGAATTTATCTAGCCTAATTATGTTAAGAATAAGAAGAAATTGCTGTGGAGAGAGGTATTTAGGCTACCCAGAAATCTGGAGAGACTTGTATTTGATCAGAAAGTCTATATTTGAAACTGGAACTATGCTTCTTGCTCTTTAGGCATGGGACGAATGGCGAGTCAATTGGGATGGTGCTGCGAGGGGACCATGACAAGCCCAGAGCCATCGTGGTGAATGCAGAGCGAGGGTACATGTACTTCACCAACATGCAGGAGCGAGCTCCCAAGATCGAGCGTGCAGCCCTGGATGGCACAGAGAGAGAAGTGCTTTTTACAACTGGGTTGATCCGACCGGTAGCGCTGGTGTTTGACAACAAACTTGGAAAGCTTTTCTGGGTGGACGCAGATCTGAAGCGCATCGAAAGCTGTGACTTGTCAGGTGCTAACCACGTGACCCTGGAGGACTCCAACATCCTTCAGCCGATGGGAGTCACTGTGCTGGGGAATCACTTGTATTGGATTGATCATCAGCAGCAGATGATTGAGAGAGTGGAGAAGATCAACGGGTACAAAAGGACTAGGATTCAAGGCCGAATTGCTCACCTAACAGGCATTCATGCTGTGGAAGAGCTTGACATGGAGGAGTTCTCTGTGCATCCATGCTCCCATGACAATGGAGGGTGTTCACACATCTGCATTGCCAAAGGGGATGGAACTCCAAGATGTTCATGTCCTGAGCACCTCGTGCTTCTGCAGAATCTCTTAACCTGTGGAGAACCTCCAACTTGTTCCCCAGACCAGTTTACCTGCGACACTGACTCACATTTATAGAGTAACCAGAGTCAGCATGAGACATGATATTAATATTAACAATGGACAGTTAATATGAGACTGGGAAATCTTTATAGCCACTGTCTGTAACTCAAATTGGTGTGTGTCTAAGGAAAATCCATGGCAAAAGAAATCCTACACAAAAGTTTGTAACTGCCTTTGGATTGGACCTTGTCAGCAGAAAAGCCAAGAAAGATATTTCCTTTGAAAATTGCAGTTAGCCACAAGCTACACCTACAGACATGATTACCTGTTCATCTGTTGTTGTGTCAGCTGATTATTGGTGCAACTAAGATCAGTATAAGAAAAGAGGTCAGGTTTGCAATAATAGCATGCTGCTAAGACAATTTCATAGGGCAATTTTGGATAAAGAAAGAAGGGACCCCATGGTGTGCTTCTTTTAAGATCTCAGTGAATGAGAAAAAAGTGCTTGTACCCCCTCAATGAATCACTTCTAGTTTTGGCAGTCTGTGAGGAGCTACCGAAGAACAATTTAAGACGTACTTGATGATGCCATAGTTCTTGTTTAATAATATACAGGCACTTGTTTAGAGGCTGAGGATAACAGAAATATTTAACTAAGCACATGAAAATAAGTAATGTTTCTGAAACCATCTGCTAGCATGAATCCATTTTGGCACATCACCCATGTCTGTACACATCTATTATTAACCATTGCAGTTTCTTAAAAGGTACAGTTATTGATTGCATTTCACAACATTGCAAAGAAGCAAATGCACTAAGAAGAATCAATGCTAGCAGGGAGATACCAACTCTGAACATCTTGCTTGTCTTTCCCAAGTAGTGGAGAAAGGCATTATAATCTGATCTGATCATGCAGTGCCCAAATAGCCAAACAACTTCTGAAGTACCCAGTAAATTCTTTTGTCTTTACTGTACATTAATTTAGGAACTTAAAAAATATTTATTTACGGGTCTCCAAAGCTATGGCACAGCTAATTCAGTTCATCAGTCATCATTGAGAAATATGATGATCAGTGAGCACCAGCAGCAAAGCAGTGGTGACGGCCTTTGCATTACGGAGAGGAAGAAAAAGCCTCCTCTGAGAGCTGATAGCCTCAGTTAGGTAGAGGAGTCACTTCCTGAGTGGAAGCTAAAATCAGATATAATTCCAACAATATCCACCAGGAAATCACAGAAATGTGCAGGATTCATTAGTTTCCAAGAAGATGTAGATGTTTCTCTAAATCTTAAAAGTTAATGTACATGGTATTTATTTTCAGCAGGTTCAACAAGGAGTATGACAAAAATCCTGTTGTCCTTGCCTCCAAACTTAAAGTTTCTTTATAAATTGCTACCTGATGAGCCATTTATTTAACTGTGTCCCAAGTTATTTCCTCTTCTGTCTCTGCACCAACAATGCCTAATCTGACTTCGTTTCCTATGATTCTTATCCAGTGCTGCATTTATATGTCAACATCCAGCCAAAAAATCAAAGTAAAACAAAAACAACCTGTGTTACCTAATATTTTAATTAATTTTTATAATGTCAAGACAGCTCCCTTTCTGAGACATTTTATTCTCTGTTGTTCACTGCATCAAATTTTTGGTCATTAGTATAGCTATGTCTTTTCCTACCTACCCAGCTTTTCCACCCTTTTTCTCTTTCCCATCTAGACTACCAAGTACTCTTTCTCTTCATACCCCCTTCTTCCTCTTTGTCTGCTTACATGCCGATTGGGGAATATTGTGCTACTAAATAAATAATTTGGAGATCTTGAATGAATGATCATAACATTTCAAGCATATCAGAATTCCCATTGTACTCAGGATGATCACTGTACCTTAAAATCAGGTAGGAGCTGCCAAGTGCCAATATCTGATGTTTCTTCCACTGCTATTGTTTCACATAATCCTAACTTGTCTGATGTCTAAATTAATTTCTTCTCCATTTTATGCAATGCTGTTATATCTGGAAATTGTTGGTACAATCATAATAGTAATCTTGTGCATGATTTTTGCTCACACAAACTAGTGTAGAAGTAGTACAACAACGCGCTCCGGTAAGGCAATATACACAATGGTAGCTATGGTCCCTAGCAAGATATTATTTCTATTTACTCATTCGTTGATAGGTGAACAGTGAATGTGGGAGGGGAGATGCTTACTTAGGAGCCTTATTTTTGGTAATGAGTCATTCTGTAAATCAGTACAATTAGGCCTAGCTACTTAGAAACAGTGCTTTCCACCATGTAAACTCTGGAGTATTCACTGTAGGGCAAAGGCATTCTAAACTAAGGATTGATTGTGCACTTAATTTGCACAATAGGTAAAAAGACGCAGGAGTGGCTGCCTCAAGAGGGTGATGTTGCAGTGCAAAGGATACTGAATTTAGCCAAATAAGTTAACTATTTAGCCACCGTAAGCACTCACTGTGAGCAATGAAGAAATTGCTCCAGACGGTGAATGCAAGGAGTAAATTGAGTTCCTGAAGTAGAACCTATTTAGAACTTCATTGGTTATTCAGGGAATTTAGGGAGTCTGTTTGGCTAGTTTACCCAGCCAAAGTTGGAGGATATTAGTACGTCCCCTCACCTCAGCTGCCTTCTCTCCTCCATTACATCATCAGTTGTTGCTGACAGTGTTCAAGCTTCAGGCACCATCCATCATTTCATTAAAGACCCCAAAGTGCTGACTGCACTCTGTTTCCCTGTAGAGCTTTGTTTCCCCTGTGAGCTCCATTTTTGCTGTTGATAGAGGTGTTTTCAAATCATTTACAAGTCAAAAGGTAGATATTTTCCAAGACCACAAGGTATAGAAATTCTTCCAAAGTCTTGGGCTGAATTTCTGTTTTCTAAAACCTTCCTCCTTCTGGAACAGTATAACCAATACTTTTTCACAGAAACATTGTTACTTCTTGAAGAATTATTTATTTCCTCTGATTCTAATATAAATTGTTTAGTTATTGTCATAAGACCTAGCTATTGTAATCACACCTCACGGCTGGTATATGCAATATTCACAGAGTTCACTGACCCATAAATGACCATAGGTGTAATGACCACAATTGCCTGCACATCAACATGCTCAAGCATGGTGACGGGATTTGCATCCAAATTAGTGTTTGGAAAAATATTTTATGGGCCATAATGAAGCTACATTATTGTGTAACCACTGTTGATGTACTTTTGTTGCTGTTTTCGAAATTGTATTTTAGCATTTCAGAATCAACTACATGAAAGAATTCAAAACTTTTAGAATGGTGCAATTCACGTCTGATGTCTAATTTAAGGTTTCCAGACAATAGACGAAGCACTCGTCAGTCCCTTCTAACGGATCATTGCAGAAAATATTGTTTTTTAGGTTTTGGAGAGACACATATATTACTTTTTTTGACATGAAAGCACTAACTTTAATATAAATCTGAGGTTATAATTTTCATAAGATCAACTCCTTTTTGTTTTATATTTGGAACTGGGAAGGTATTACAAAGTTGGCTTTTCCTGGATTTAGTGAGGTAATACTTCTGAATATCTGTTCTAAAACTCTACCCTCTGAAAGCCTTTCTACATGATAATTATCCTGTTATTAAAAATTTTTGCAAGGCTTCAGTTCTTGCTGTAGAAACACTGATCATGTAAGCATACACTGCTTTTATGCATCTGGGTTTCTCCTTTGCATTCAGTAGAGCTGCTTTTGTAGCTAAAGTTGCACCTGTGCATAAAATGGCTGAGTGTAAATGTCAGTAAATGATAGACACATCCTACATTTGAAAGTTAAAAACTTGAGCTGTAGAGTTCCTTACCTGCTATATTCTGTATACCTGTCAAATGTCTGATGGGTAAAAACGAAAATTTCCTAGGGTCCTAGAAGAAGGAATGGTCTTCCTTCTTCTTCATGAAAGCAAGAAATCAAAACAAAGTCCTGGATCTATTAAATTAAATGCAGCTTGACTGCAAGAATAATTTTGAGTTAAAAGTCCCCTCATAATTTTTACTTAAAGTTGCACTATGAAATCCACCAAAATGAATTTAAGCAAACCCTTTTAGGTCTGTACTACCCTATGCTTAACAGTGAAATTTGTTTCCATGTAAAATTACGGTGTCTTTTGAAAATTTACTCTTATGAAATCGTACTTTTATTCATCATAAGATTTATCAGATTATCACAAGTTTTTACAGAAATATTAGGAAACTTCATGAGTAGCTGGCTTGTGACAGTAATGGAGATCACATAGGGTTTAAGGAAAGCAATAATTATGTTGGACTTCAGTCCGGTAAAGCACTTAGGTAAATGAAAAATGCTATTATCATGAACAGACGTGTAGACATTGCTAAAAAAAGCAAGATTTACATACTCACATATCCAAATATTGGATAGTGCCATATAAATCACTTACGTTTCAGCAGTCTGAGGAAGTCAAGTATACTAACAGTGACAAGTCTGACTGGATGCTGTGAGGCTACGTCCAAGGCCAGTACAGTCTACACTCTTTTAAAAGCGATTCAATGTCTCCAACATGAGCATGGGCTGTTTGTATCCAGTGTCATCCAGTTAAGCTGTTGCTTACTGCAAGTATCTGAGCTATCGGCATAAACTCTCCATGTGCGTGTGTGCATGCTTCTATTTGTATCACAAACATTAGGCTGTGTTAATTCATTCAACTTCACTGAAAAAACACTGTATTCTTTCATGGAATATAAATGCAATTAATTTAGCTTGTGGAATGGAATAGTACTTAAAGGACACTTTTCTATGGGCTCGTTTAATGAACAGCTGCTTCCTATTAAGGGAAGGGTAGGTCTCCTTTTTACATTTTACAAGAGAAACTTGAGATTAGTTAGAGCAATTAATCTACACAGTAATAGTAACTTTTGGAGTTTTCCACAGCCCTACAAGTTTGAAAGTCAGTTTTCATGCTCTCAAACATATGCTCTCTCTCCTTTGCTTGCTATTGGTTTCATAGCAAAACTGAGTGAATTTTTATTACTCACTCTGCAAACAGAAGGATACACAAAAGAATAACTTGAGCAAATCATATACAGAAATGTTCTTGCATAAAAGGAGAATATCTTACTCTCAGAGTCATATTATAGTCAGACTGGTGAGTTAAAGTAATAAAAGAAGTAATAGTTTAATGCCTGTAGAGCTAAACTCACATTTCCTTTCATTTGAACATGCCAGCCACGTCCTTGTGAAAAGCAAAGCCTTGCTACCTTTTGAGCTGGCTAAACAGGCCTTAAGGCTTGCATCTACCTTATATTTAATTGTTCTTTAAAAATAATGCTGTTTTTAACAAATCACCTTCAAAAAATATAAAATACTAATACATTTGGGTTTTTTTTAATTGCCCCAATACAGCTGATTGAAATAGTTGTTGCTGTGGTAGTTATTTCTTTTCCTTACATATTTGCGCTACATTTACTTTCTTGCATTTTGTCACTCTTCCTTCCTACTGACAGTTTGGTTAGAAAGCTTCCTGTGCATCCATTTTAAAAGTACTATGCCAAACAGAGAGGATTACCCCTAGGTAAGGCAAGGAAGGCAACACCATCTTCCTCGAGAGTGAAGATCTTTCTGGTAGGTCATACTTTAGTCAAGTACAAGTTGAACTTGGTGTAATGCCTGCTGAGTAAAAAAGTTTGTGGATAGTGTTATGCCATTAAAATATCTAATGGTTCTTTCCAGCTTTAAAAAGCTACACAGTCACGTAATAATTTTCCTTCCCTTGAAAAAAGTGTGAATTTTAAGTGTTGTTTGCATGATCAGAAGGTGTAAACTGCATCAAAATCTGAATAAGATCCTGTGTTCAAAGACTCCCAAGCTTTGTGAAAGATAATTCATCAATATCAGCCTCATAATCTCCTTAGATATGTTAAATAGCAAATGTGATAATTTACATCAATACTGTTGAGGCTAAACTTAAATAGATTTGGTTTTCAAATCTAACAGGTGCTGTCTGGACAGATTGGAATGGAGCAGAGCTACGCCCACAGCATCTTTGGAGACAAGACCATAGAAGGTCCTCTTCAAGCTTCAGGTCATAAAGGAGACAATAGATATTATAATAACTCCTTCACTGCACCTTTCTACTCCTCTCAGAGGTATTAGGATGTGGGTGGGAAGAGGGAAACCGCACAGTGCTCACATGATGTGACCACATGCTCAAAGGCCTCATCACTCATTATTTAATGAGAAATTTGTAGTTCCTCAGTCTCCCTCTAAAACATAATTTGCAACCTTTGTAGACTATGATTGGCTCTATCTCCTGGGCAGGTCTCACAGGCTCTTTTGGAGCTAGTGACTGTCCTAGGGAAATAATGAGAAGGCAAGTACTATATGGAGAATAGCCGCAAATCTACCTGTCGTTCACAGGACCTTGCTAGAGGATGGGAACTTTTTAGAGAGATCATCTTATTTCTCTGGGCTCAGTAGTACCAGCCCTTCCCCTCACCACAACCAAAAAAAGGTGAAAAATTTTCAGAACTTCAGTTTGGATATAGTAGCATACAGGTTTAATCTGATCTGCATTCTGACTCCAAAGTGATGCTGCCCTTGGGCCACTTTGAGAAGTGTACTCAAAGATCCAATAATACGGTTTTGTTCTGTTTTAAAAACCACACTTTCTATATTTGCTTCACAGGAAGAAGAAAGCACAGGTCTCTTTACAGGAAATTGGTGGTCTTTATCTGTCCACCACTTTTATAGTCCTCTAGACAAATAAAGCTTAACTGAAAGGGGTGCAGAGAGAGTGCTCCCTGTTTCAAAGGATTTTCTATTTTCTCCTCTCCTCTTTTCCTTTCTATTGTTCTGCCTGATTTTTGCTGTTCTCTGTAATGGCACTTCCTTGAGGTCAATCTATTGTTATTTAGGAGTGAGATAGAGATATCAGGCTGAGTCATGCAATATTTGCCAACTCCACACCTTTCAGCATTCTTCTGCTGAGTGGTGGTAAAGTAGCTGTTTGTGATTACTACTGCTTCCTAAAGCAAAGCTTTTTTTTTTTTTAGAAAAAGAAAATGAGTAAGAAAATGAGTTCTAAGAAGAAATCTACTTTTTAATGCATTTTCTTGGGGTTTTCATAAGCCTGCAGTGAAACTCCAGTTGTCCAGAGCCAGCAGCATTCACAAATAATGCCTTAGCAACACATGCATGTAAGTCTATGAGAGACAAACAGGAAGGAATTAAACCAAGCAGCATATTTTAAATCCACTGAGGTTGCAGGATAAGAATCTATAAGAAAAAAGTCTAAAAATCTGTTTTTCATTTCACAAATGTAATTTCCACTGACCATGTGCAAAAAACCCCCTTAACTGGAGATTAAAAAGTCTACATAAAGCTTACTGTATGAGTCACACCTAATGTGAGCCATTATGTAAGACACTAACCTTAATTCTTTTTGCAGCAATCTTGTATTTCAAATTACTTTGCATTTGCTTTTAACAATTCTTAACAACTACATAAAACATCTGTATTGCAGCCCAGGCACTCAAAAGGGGCATCCTGAGATGGTTGCACATGTGATGGTGAGGTACTTGTCTAATTTTAAATTTCTCCAGTCAGCTGATATTAAGAAACTATTAGAAACAAAATACTTTATACTTTGGTTGCTATATGTTATACTTCTGATATGGGTTAATGCTGCAGAGCTGCTACTGAATGAACTAAAGCTCTGGCTAGATACATAGGCATGTGTTTACTTTTGCCACCTTAGCTCTACAAAACAAATTTTGATAGCTAAATGCAAACAGAACGTTATATTTGGGTTTTTTTCTTCCTTTCAGATTTGCCCTTACAATTGTTGTTCAACATTTTTCCTCCACCCTGACATATTATAGGTGCCAGGGATGCAGTATTCAGGGCTATCCGTGCCTTGGTATTTTAGATGAGGTTTGTCAGCACTCAGAGTGCTTCTTACCCTCCCTTTTGATGAGGAGCAGAGTTTTTTAATAATGCCATATAAAAAGTAACTGTTCAAACTGGATGAATTTTGGTATCATGAGAGGAAAAATATTGACCTAACACTTCAGTCTGCAGCTCTGTCATGTTAAGAATCTGGTAAATCTCAGACAAAATCTTTCAAAATACGTAGGTTCAAACTACCTGCATCACTACTTCTGTAAGAATAATTACTGTGATAACTAACCTTGAGCCAAATAGCTTGAAACTGAGCTGTAGCTTCCAATTGAAATACAACATGCTTTTCAGAAAAAAATATACAGGCTTCTCCAGCTCATGCAAAATTCACCACAAGCCTCAGGACTCTCTCACAGGTGTTAATTAACTTCATCAATTGCAGTGCTTTTCCAGTTTTGCCATTTTTTAGCTGTATTGGCCTAGGTCTATGAATTTTGCCCTGTTGGGTGAAACAGTGATGAAGGATTTTCTTCTCTAAACACTGAGTATGGAATTCACCTACTCTCTCCCAACCTTTGTTCTCTAAAAATTGGACTTCTAACTTAAATTACTTGTATAGGCTCCTCTTCTAGCTTGTTGTCATGGTTTAACCCAAAGAGGAACAACAGCCCAAGTGGTCATAAGTCACAGTGATCTCCTTGTCTTTGAAAAGCTGTACCATCTGAATTTCCTTATTCTCACTGTGTGCCTGTTTCCTAAACCATAGTCAGTTCTTGTGAGTTTTCTCTGAATTGTATTTTGCCCTTGAAGCCCTCAAGAAAAGCAACTTCTTAAGCAATTGTGTTATTTTCTTTCCTACAAGGACAGCTCTCCTTTCCAGTAGCAGCCTCTTTTCTTCTCCTGAAACTTTTTAGGATGTACTTTTCTAAGAGATATCCATTCTTCTGATACACTTGGTTTCAACTGGCCAATGGGTTAGTAGTTCTTGGTTAGGCACACAAATATATATACATGCAAACCCACATGCACATGCATCCCAACCACCCTGTCCCTCCACATACAAGTCATGTAAGCTTGATTTCCCCATCTAGTAACTTCTAACAAAGTCTAAAAGTAAATATTTTGGGCGTAAAAAAAAAAAGTGCATGTTCTTGAATTCACTGGACAGCTGGGAAACATGAAATAACTGACTAGTAATGGGAACGCTTTATACTCTCTAGAGTTTGAAAGCTTTTTCATAAGTCACACTGATTTAGGTAAGAGTGTCCAATGAGGTGCCTTCAACAGTTCCCTCTAATTGCTTTACTTCCTTTTTTATTAATTGATTCAATGACTTCTGTCTACCATACCTTTCTCATTGCTTTTAATGACCCCTGTAGATGGCAGCTTTTTCTTGCAACAACACTATGTTTATATGAAGTTATCCTGAAGAAGTCTATTTTAATAACAGAGTAGAAGTTCTGCCCTAAACCAAGGGAGATTAGGAAGAAATTATTAATATTTTTTTCCAGATAGAATACTCTTTCCACAACAGGAAAATAAATTCAGTGTTTGACCTTCCATATATAGCTCAAAAATAGCTTTGTGCAATGCCTTAATTTAGATTTCACCAGCTAAGTAATACACAGATAGAGGACTTCTCAGGATGTGGCAGGGTTACCACACAATGTCTTCTTACTGAAATCATCACCAAAGTATGTACATTTGCTTACTGAATATACTATGATGATTTCAGAACTTGAGGATGTTAAAAATCCCGTTGTACTTTATATAAGACTAAGATTTTAAGACTCAGTGACAAAATTTTACCTTGGGAAATTAAACTTCCTATGAATTTCTGCCTGATGAAAGATTCTTCAGTGTCCCTTCCCAAGTCATTGTATATTTTTTGATGTTGATAAGAGGTTGTCTGATTCTCTCTCTGTAAGCAGATACATTTCAGTGGTGATGTATTGTGTCTGTGAGGGTAAGTAAAATATTTGGGAATTCTTCTGTGTTACTTGCTAGGTTTTTGTTGTAGCAACATTAGTTTATAGCAGCTATGAAACTTCTGGGGTTTGTTAACAAACGAACATACAGACATAAGAATGGAAAGACTTGATGAGAGAAGTAAAATAAAACTAACACTTGCACAATGACTGGAGACTATTTTTTTTACTTTTTTCCGGATTTTTTTCTCTTTTCTGTGTTCTGTTAAATAATTTTATTCTGTTAGCTCCATATAATCTATATGAAAATATTGGTTGTCTATATACAATTACACATCCACTTGCCCGCCATCCCATAAGAATATGCATGTTACCCATACAGGTATGTAATGGTGCTCTACCTATTTGTAAGATATGAAATTTCAACCCAGTACCTGCATCTTGTTAAGATACTATGATTTTAAAATAAGAAAAGCATATGAAATATTTACAGTAGAGAAAGTAATTTAAACAAACTGCTGTGAATATTCATTATCACTCTGAAGATTTTTTTTTTTTTTGCAAATTGCTACCACTGTCATGTGTTTTTCCAACAGTTGTGTTCTACTAAGAAAAAAAAAAAAGCTATGGAAAATGAATTTCATGGATTCATGCTGGAAATGTTCACACTGGAGTAGGTGTATTAACATTCAATACTGTACTCTGTAAGAAATTCCAGTGACTGCATTAAGGATATTCACAAGATGTGAAGTAAAATCATGGTTGTCAAAATATGTCCCTAATTTGGCATGCTGAAATAAATAAAGGGAATGAATTATAAAGCCTTTGCTTTTTGCAAGTATTTAAAAAGAATTGTCAATTGTCAATTGTGATGAAGAACAAGTCTTTTCAAGACCTGTTTTTGTAGATGGTCAGCTGCATTGACTTCTACCCACATCAGTAAGTCCTTGGCAGGGAAAGTAAATGTTTCACAGACTGAATCAAACACTGGTTAATAAGTTATTTGAGAATCAATCTGTATTTATCCAGGTTCTGCCTGTTAATACTCATTGTGAATTATTTCCGCTTTTAACTCTGCTATGTTTCTCTGTGGGTTTACCATTGAGTATTTCAAAAGCAGAGTGTTAAAATGCTCTAGTTGAAAACCAAAACAAACTGGAAAAAGAAAAAAAGCAATAGATCTGGAAAGCTCATTTGAAATTTATGAGGGATTTGAATTTGAATATCTGAATTTGACAGTCCACAAATGAAGAAAGTAGGAGTCTGTGAGTAAAGAAGTTTTCTGTGGTTCTTCCTTTGTAACAAGCCACAAAGGAAGGAACTCTGTACTCAAGCAGGCTTTGTAAAGCCGTTCAGTCTGTGCCTACATCAAGACTGCTGTCAGGATGGTGATGCAGCTCAGAAAAGCTTTCTGGGCATTAACCTGCCTTGCTCTTACAACTTTTCACACATTCACAGCATAAGGTCCCTGTTCACCGACCTGCAGCTTCAAGAAAACAAAAGTTTTGGTACGCTGTATATTCAAATAAATGGCAAGATCTTTTCTCATAGGATGCAGTTTGACAGTCTCTTTCAGTATTTCCTATTGGAGGTAACTATATATAATGCATCCAAGCCAGTTTTGCATAAACCAGAGATTCTCCATTTCCATAATGAGGATCATATCCAAACAGAGGGACCCCTTTTAAGTCACACTCAGTCTTATGGGCAAATAACAGTCCTACAACAGCATTTTTTTACAAGGAGTTTTTGATATCTTTTCATGAGAATAACATAAAACTAGGCAATAATACCTGGAACAAGGCAATTTGTCAGTTTCCTACAGAACACAGGAATGCTGACTACTATGTGAATTGTTCTTGGTCTGTGGACTGTGAATCATTGCATCTTTCATAAAAATAGACCTTGGAAACCTACATATCTGAATACAGTTGGCATGTGCAAATAAGGACTGTATGTGGGGTAAGAAGGGAAAAGGATACAGAAGAGCTTTCAGAAAGAATGATTTTGTTGAGGGACATTTTGTGACTCAGGGAGTGGGATGCTGTTTTACTCAAGAGCATATGTATGCTTCTATGACAATCACAGACCAGGGAGAGTACTGTTTTTTGAAAGACATGAAAATAGTTTTTTAACCATTTGGGTGCTAATAGCTATCTTGAGGTAGAAAACTAGGAGAATAAACCCACTTATTAGAGCTGGGAAAGCAACTTTAGGGAGGAGCTGTGAAATGGTTTCTCAGGTTGCTTTAACTTCTTCAAAGAGATAAAGTCACCTAGTAGAGGGTGAAAGGAAATCAATATATTTCATGACTGCAGACATTTTTTTTTTTTTTTTTGTAGGAAATTAAGAAGTAAGCAGTATACTTTTGAATTTAGAACAAATCTGAGTTCAGTGAACTGGTACCTGGAAGGCCGGTGATATTCATCCTTTACACAGTGTATTAATTCAAAGAAAAGCACTAGTAGCCTGAGGCTAGAATAGGTGTTTTTAACTCAAGTAAATTAATTCATTAAATTAACAAATGATGAGGCAACAACAATAGAGCTGGGAAGAAATTAAGATATGATTATGAGGGTCAACGTAGCATTGGCTAAGAAAATGCACACCACAGATGGCTTTTCAGAGATGACAAGCTGAAGGATTGCTGATGTGGAAGATATATACAACAAATGAGAAGTTAATTTAACAGTAGAGCCATATTGTTTTTCCATGGCTTTGAACTTTATTTTCCTAAGCAATCAAAATTTGGCAGAGGTTTTTAACAACACTCATAGGTACCTGCTATGTTTCTTAATGTTTCTACATATTGGAATTTTTTTAGTTTTTCACTTTTGCATAATTACATTTGTCCCATCAGAAAAATTTCTGAGATACTAGGTGCTATCACAGTCAACGACAGCAACTCTGATTAGGAACCACTAGTTATTGAAGTTAATTAAGAATACCTGCAAATCAAGAAGTATCACTGGTATTTTCAGGGTGGGTTTTTTTTTTTTTAGAGCTCTATAAGGGAAGCTGAACTCTTCTGTTAAAGGAACAATGTAGATGAAAACTAAGCATTACAGGAAAACTTACTGTTGGCAGTACTGGAGATTTCAAAGTACTGCATCTAAATTGTTAATTCACTAAAGGAATTTACATCTCATTCCACTTTGTTTTCATGGAAGACTTCAAAATAAGTCTTCAACAAGCTGAGTTGAAACACCAGCCCTGTATCATATGATGTGAGGATAGAAAATCACGAGCTTGAAAAAGGGAAATGTAGAGCTGCTGTGCAATTAATAATTTCCTCTTTTATGTTTTGTGCATACAACTGAATGATGACTGACTGTAAATTCCACTACTTCCCATGGAAAACTAACACTAAATTTAAAAGATGATTTTTCTGCACGATGTTTGTTCCTGACTTTCATAATGTTTACTAAATTTTTATATGTCTATCTGTGCATTAGGAGATCCACTTTCCCTTACAAAAATGCATTTTTGAAAATAAGCTTTAAGAACCTTCCAAACTTAGGGGTAGAAATGGAAGGAAAATCAGGACTAAGAGAGAGTATGTACTGGAGAGAAGAAGCAGTCTTACTGGGGGCTGTAAATTTCTCTTCATTTTACCAACATGTAGATTCATGTTGGTAATCTACATAGCTGCTGAATCTAGATTTATTTTATAAGTAATCCGTAGATCTTCCAAATAAAAATTCAATATGTAAAATCATTGTATGGGCACATAGGACCTGAATTAATCTCACACATTTCAGATTTTCTGGTCTTGAAGGGAAACAGCAAACGATATGCAGATAAAAGCATTGCCATCCAAAATACCACCACTTTTGGGTTTGTGGAGACAGTGGTGGGGATGTGATGTACGCGGGGCTAGAATGTTATTTTCCATATATTCAACATTAAACAAGTCAGGAAATCAAGGAACCAGGAAGTAATTAATCCTGTGTTTATTTTAGAGGTAGTAAGTGAAGCTTGTCTTCATAACATGTGAATGATTCCTATTTTAGGAGTTTTGGCCTTGTCCAAGATCTCACTTGCCTCTCCCCAATACAATTGGTACTCTAGAGTTTTGTACTGTAAGTCAAAAGCTTATGAAAAAGAGTCAAGATGATTTTGTGATTTATGGGAGGTAGCAACCAGTGTGGAATGGATGTGCTGTGACTTCAGAAAACAACTGATCACCTGTGACCACAGCAGACCCTTCCTGGTGATTACATTGTCCCTCCCAGTTCTCTCATCTATTTTTGTCCTGTGCCCACCAGTGCTAGAGGCTGTGAAAAGCTGGTGTCTGTTTGCTGTCTTTAGGGAAATCTATGGATTTTGTACTTGACTCATAGATATTTATGCTGCAGTGCTGATGACAGTAATTTACAAAGACAGCTAATACTGAGGACTATCGGTGTAGCTACTGATTATATGCATCTGGAGTCTAAGAAAACATCTTCCCAAGATGGACAGAAGCAGTTTTCCATTTCCACAAATGGGACTCAGGATTTTTTCTTCACAATTCAGCACCTGTGCTGCTCTTGCTGCATCTGAAGTCAGTAACAGCAGTTGAAAGTCAGCAAGAGATCTCCCAACAACTTCAAGATCACAGAGAAAAGGTGCTGAACTACCAGTTCAGGGTTAAGTCAAAAAGAGGCAACTACCCTTGTCCATTTCATATTCTGTGTAGAGATAATTTTTGCCTCTTGGTCTCTTAATCTAGTTCTTATCAGTGTCTCCTTTGAAAAAAATCAAACCACAGACAAATATTTATCAGACTTAGCAATATACTTATATATCTATCGATCTATCTCTCTCTATATATGCTTATATATATATATATATCAGACTTAGAAAGATATATATCAGAAATATACTTATATATATATCAGACTTAACAATAAACTTAGATGGACAGATAAAAAAATGTCATCTATAGCTGCCCATTTTTCAGCATCTTTGTCATTCTGAGAAATAGAGATGAAAAGATAAAAAAAAAAATCAATGCATTTAAACTGTACCATTTCTAGGTTATTCTTTCTGTATGTACTTCTCTGCCTTGCAGGGTAAACACATAAAGCAATGAACAGACAAGAAGCCCTCCCAGCAAAATAGAATTTACAAATCTTCAAATGATGTTGAATGTGAGTGGGCAGACCATGACAAAATGTTCGCACTTCTTCATCAAATCTAACTAGTTTACCACTACATATTTATCCTATAAACTGTGAACTGGAGTTTCTCTGTGGGAGAGGAACCCAAATGAAATGACGGGAAGCAAAAAGACAACTGCTTTTGCAGGTATGGGATAGGACAGGATTTGCTAGATCTCAATTTCCTTTGTTTAATTGGAAAAGCCTTTAAGAAGCCATTTCTATCATCATTATTTAAATGGAATCTTAATTTACTCGAGAATTAGTTTAATTTATTCTGGAAATATAGTCAGTGAAATAACATTTTTCATCTTTGCCCTCACTGAAATGGAATAATAATTCTACCTGTTTCAGTAGAGACTGTGAGGCTGAAACTGTACGTGTATGAAAGTGTGCATATTCTGCATTGGTGGGTACTAGTTCAGAAATGATAGATTTTATTATCTGTAGACAGAAGTACGTTCAGAAGATTTTTTTGTTAAAAGTAACAGTATCATTGCTTCTTGTGCTGATAATAAAGTAATTTATCATCACAGTAGCGCAAAACTTTCAAGATTTCTCAGTGCAGCAGGTTTATGGCTTCAAAATGCAAAGTATAGACATTTTATTTGTAAATCACTGTCTAATATCTACGTAGAGATAATCTGCCAAGACATCTCCATAGAATTTACTGTGTGGTTTTGCAGCAGCCATGCAGAAAAATGCTGACTGTTTAAAAATACAGTTATGATACAATACTGTGTAGACTGTCAGTCTGATAAATTTAAAATATTTTTGACAAGATAAATTTGAAACTCAAGAGGTGATTTTAAACATGACAATGTGTACATGCATACATCTGTCTAAAAGTGTGTGGTTTCCAGACAGTGAACACAACCAATCTGATTTTACCTGCTGACACTCAGATATGATCTTATGTCCATAAAGGACTCCAGGCAGTTCTCATGCAGATTAAATTCATAGCTTCTTGTATTTCTGTAGGTATGTAATATATATATATATGAGATCTGGATGTGTGTTTGAAGCCTTCTCTGCTTCTCACTGAGAGGAAGTTAGAGTGTAATATATTTGAGATCTAAATACTGACATTAGCTAAACTATTTATTACTTTAAAATACAAAATTAAATAATTCTGTGATTGCCATCCTGCCTGTTCCCTGTTATGTATATACACCAGACTCAGTTACCCCCTACACTTCTGTGTTCAGTCTCTCAGAACATGTTGATTCCCACCGCCCCCTGCCCTGGGAAGGCTAATTAAAAAGCAAAGGCATTAGATCAAAGAAACACAAGGAAAATTACTGTAAATGTGTTGAGAATGGTAAGTCTGCCTATTGGCATTTTACCCTTTGGGAAATTGCTCTGGATAAGAGTTTCTTAAGTTTCTCACATTAGCTGGATCAATTTCCTTACTTGCCCAATTACAGTTGTATGCCTTTTGCTACCCTTTTTTCAATTACATAATGCAATTCCATTTAATTTAAACATTGTTTCACAATAATGATTGACATACATATTTGGCCTTTAATAAAAATCTGTTGCAGTGATGAAACATTAATTGCATGTCATTGTATTATGTTATAAACCATTTATGCAAAGAACTTCAACAAATTTTGCACTCACTAGGCAAAAATCTATGGTCTGATGAGGGCAACAGAAATACTTGGGGGTATATAGTTAAGACAATCTTCTTTTTGACAACTTTCACTATAAAAATTCTGAATTTTTGGAACTCTGAGAGGAGCTCTCTTTTTATCATCTTAGACACACAGCTTTATTTAACTTTAGGTGTAATGAGAGGTTTCAGTATCAAAACTGTCTTTTAAGTAGGTAAATCTTCAATCTGAATTGCAGTGATAAACATGAATTTAACATACACCACATTCTAGTTAAAAAAACAAACAAAAAACAAACAAACAAACAAACACAAAAGAAAAAAAGAACAAAAAGCCGAGAAAAAATATCTACTTTTCAAGATGTCTCCATAATTAAAGCTATTTTTACTTTCTGGTCTATATAGTACTATAACTAGTTCTTTAGTCCCACACCCCTGTTTACAGTTCTTGCCTGCCCTTTGTTCTGCCAACAGTTTTTTTCTTTGAGGAAAATTACAGGACTGGCTTGCTTATAGTTCCTCAAGAATAAAGACCAATTCCTGCCCAGAAAAGATATATCTGGCTAAACAGCTATCAAGTGGTGAGGGTTTGGTTTGCCTCATCTTTGTTGTTGGCTTAGATCTACTTTCTTTTTTATCCACAGGGCACTCCCATAATGAGTCAAAAAGAGGGGAATATATTTACAGATCTTTCACTACTCTGAAGAAAGCAAAAAATATGTATATTGATATATATTAGAATAAATATATCTTTTTCTATGCTATATAACTTCATGAGGCTTTTGTCATCAAAATTAAACAGGTCATGCAGAGAGGACAGTGCTGAGTCCTGACCCATAAATGCTATTTATTACCACACTGATGAAGGAAACGGCAAACAACTGAGTTTCTACTCCTAGTGTCTGTTGAAAAAGATTCTCTTCATGCTTTTATTGGTTATTTTTAATGGTACAGAGATGCTTCTTATTGAGGACCACACAAGTTTTTATAGGTGCTAATCTAACACAGTGCTACGAAGCCAAGGGATAGCTTTATATTCATACAACTTCCAGTTGCAAAACCAAATGATAAGGGAGTTAAAAAAAAAAATTTACAGACAGTGAACTATTAGTTGTGTCAGCAAGAAAGGAATGAAGAGCTGTTCTGTGGAAAGACCTGGGGGACTACTGCCAAAACCAAATGATAAGGGAGTTAAAAAAAAATTTACAGACAGTGAACTCTTAGTTGTGTCAGCAAGAAAGGAATGAAGAGATGTTCTGTGGAAAGACCTGGGGGACTACTGTAGTTTCAAACAGCCTGTTTTCTGGCACAGTTCACAAGAAAATGTACAATGAGCCAGGTAACTTGTAATGCTTCGGACTTGGCCGTGTCTGCTTTCCATCACAAAAGCAGGATGTTTCCCTTCCAGTTGCCACAGTTCTCTACAAACAAGAGGCAGTGTCTGGAAAGCTCTGCTTAAGAATGGTCTTCATTATACATGAAAATTTGTTTGAAATGTTGACTTTTTTGTTAGCTCATCTCAGACTAGATTTGAGTCCACACCAGCATGCAAAAATAGATAAGTGTTTTGAAAGAATGTACTTTTACTGATTGATATTCAGAACTTGAATTTATGCCTTACCATTTTACTTAAAATTTCCAGGATAAAAGAGAACAACCAAAGCTCTAATCACGCCAGATGCTGATCATCCTCCAAGGGGGCACACGCCTTCTCTTTGGAGGCCAGATACTGAATTTGCAGTTGTGATTTTCAATTGCTCCATTTGGAAGCCTGTAGGAATCAACTATTGTCAAACAAAACTCTGAGTTTAAATAAACAAATAGTGTCAATATATCCTAGGCTTCCCTCCGCTAAGTTGGCAGAGGGTAGTCAGTACAACAAATTGTTTCTATAATCCTGAGTTTTTCTCAAGAGGAGCTGTTGTTTGTACTTGAATAAACACAAAAGTAAACTCACACTCAATTGAATTTTAACAGA
Source organism: Antrostomus carolinensis (assembly GCF_000700745.2). Taxonomy (NCBI): domain Eukaryota; kingdom Metazoa; phylum Chordata; class Aves; order Caprimulgiformes; family Caprimulgidae; genus Antrostomus; species Antrostomus carolinensis. The sequence goes on along the minus strand of NW_010296211.1, from coordinate 40,510 downwards.
AAGAGTGCAATGTAACCATATCAATACAGTAGGATTATTTAGCCCTAGTCTCATTTTACAAGTTAAATACCTATATAAAAATACAAATATTTTCTCACCTAGAGATTAGAATATTTTAACAGAACCAAAGAGATTGTGATCTTTGTTTTGTCAAGAAGAGATGATGAGACTGGAGAACATTTTGTACAGACAAAAGTAACCAGAGCGTTGCAGAAATTTAAGATGGAAACATGTTACAGAGAGCTTTGCATCAGGGAATGAGTGCAGAAGCTGCCTTATGGTACCACCATCCCTTGGGGTACCCTGCACATTCCAAACACTGATCAGGACCTTAATACTGTTTTCCCAGATGCAATGATTTAGCTGCATCTTTGTCTTCATTGCCCTCCTTCCTTATGTTCCAGAGAGACCAGAGCCACAGCTAGCAAGGTACTGATGACAGAGGTCGGAGGCAGAGAATTTTCCTGCTGGAAGAAAGTAAGAAATGTGATGGTTTTTGTGTTAAACTTTCAGTCACTAAGAAGAGAGTTACCCTTGTTGGTAGAAATCATCAATGGAAAACAAAAATAAAGGATGAACCATGATGTCCAGAAGAATATGTATTTTGCCACGATCCAAACCACAAGCCGCTATGGAGGGCAGTGCCATGATTTCTGCTAGCAGAGACTAAAGGAGGGACTTAGAGGAATCGCTATGTGCATCAATACAGGGCACGTCCTTGCTGCCCTCCAGGTTTAAAAAGTCATTGGCATATTCACTGTCATACTGAGCACACCCAGCAAGGGTGACTTTAGCAGGCAGGTGATCTCCTTGCATCACACCCTAGAACAGCACAGCTCACTTCTTAGTTAACGGTCCTCTTCCTGCCACACTCTGCCTATGCTGTCCCTGTTCCTACTTCTCATTTGTAGTATCAAGAATAATCATTATAATCACTACCATTTCTCTATTTGTTTTCTATTTTTTGCTATTCTTTTTTTTTTGCTGTCTACTTTTCTACTTTCTACTCTTATTTTTTGGTTCTTCCTCATGCATATCAAACTGAAACAGTGCAGAGGTGCTGATAGAGGTGGCAGAACTTTACTGAATGCTTTATGAGCAAAGGAGAGACACTCAGGTTTGTCAGTCGCCACTTTAACCTGCAGTTCCATACACATCAACTGCTTTATGGCCTTGTAGATGATCTACTCTGATAGAATCAGAGGAGATCATAGGGTTGTTCTAATACAATATCCACATGTCCAGGAGTACATCTGCATGTTCACAGGAGGTTTGAGATAAGGCTCAGCAGTGAATAATGCAGGAGTACAATAAGGAGCAATAAATAACCTGGACTTACTTTCAGACAGTTCTGTGGATGAGGTCTGTGGTACAATTGCCAGGCACTAAGAGCTGCTGTGCTGTCCTAGATGCACCTAAAATTTAAATTAATCTTCAGTGTGGAGCATTGTGTTTTCTTTTCACTATAATGAGCGTTTAGGTACCTATTGGGTATGTGAACAGCAACATGCAGTTGTTTTAGCCTCAAACTGAACCCCTTGTTCTCTAATTCTCAGAATACATGGCAGAAGAAATTGAAAACTAAAGTTGCAGCACAAAATCCCAGAGGCATGTGAACAAGATTATTACTGTTTTACCTCTAAACAGGATTACAAAGAAAAAATAGAACAAAGCAAGTAAAATTAGTGACCTTCTAAAGAGTATAAGGAACCAAAGTAACCTTGTTTAAAGTCATTGGCACTCAAAACAGTTCACTAAAGCCAGGGTTTAACTGTGTGCCTGGCTGTTCATTTTATATACACCTACATTGCTCTAAGACAATTTGCAAACAGTATGACAGAATGGAGGATTGCCTGCTCTTGAAGTGCTCTACTATTAATGAACTCACAGCAGCTCTGTACCGCATTTCAGGATAGGAAGAAAGGAATACCATGTGTGAGTGAAACTGTAGGCTTGCTTGAGTAAGCAGCATGTAATTATCCAGACTGGAAGGTAGCCAGTGCACTAAAGCTGACGCTCTAACACTAACCTTGCAGCATTCAGTACCCAGCATATTTACAAACTGTTTGCTGTAGTTCATTTTCCAAGGTTCAGCATTACACAGGAATATATTCTCTATTATACTGTGATGGCAGAACAGCCTCCTCCCGATTATAATCCCACAATCTACTTTTGCTGCCTAGCTCTAATTCTGATACCTTTAATTTTTCTCTATTAGGGAAATGGAAGGATGAGAACAATAGCTTATTCCTTCCTTTCCAACAGCCTGGATACATTTAGGTGGCAGTGGAAAATTACTCCTTCTCTCAAGTCTGGACAACACAGGTCTTAAAATGGTGAGAGCCATGCACGTCAGGATGAAGGTCATGCACGTCAGAATTACAGTCATGCACATCATGAGCACTTCATAAACAAAGACACTCTCTTCTGTGTCCCAGGGAGTACGAGGAATCTTTGAAATCACAACCATTAGCAAACTTGCCAGACTTTGTTTATTTTTAATTTATCTGATAAGCTGCAGTCAAAAGCAACATTCTCTCTTTCCTCATTCCTCAGACAATATCAAATGACTAAAGAAGGAAGCTCAACAAGTCACTACATGGAATGACTGGGTGGGAGAGGTCATTCGGTTTGTGCTGGGGTGGGAGCAGGAGCCAGTTCAGCTGTGGGGCTTGTTTTGCAATGATGTGAAATGGGTGGGAGGCGCAGAGATTTGTCAAGACAACAGTTGGTACCTGCAAGGAAGAGGCTATACAGGCTTGTTGGCAGAACTCAGTTTACAGGAACAAAAATCTTTTATGAAGCATGATTTACAAACTCTGCCACCTGGGATTCAGGCAGAGATACCTAATTCAATGGAAATAACATGCTTCCAGATATTGCATCAGCTTTTGGAAATGTGTCTTTTAATAATCAAAATATTGCTATTGTGAACTACTTACTTACTCAGCTTTGCGTTTTCACATAAGGGCAAGTCTTTGGGCCCTGATTTTCTGAGGGAGAGAACAAATTTACACAGCTTTTAATCTTATGTATGCGGTGGGGGAAGGCGTGAGCCCGCTGCTGGCTGACTGTGAGCCAGAGGAGCCAGCACCTAAATAGAAAGCAAAATTGCAAAAAACCAGCTCTAGCAATGGAGAGGAGCACGAACCTCATTGTTCTTCTGAGCACATTTCTACAGCAGGTAGAAGACGGTAATGCTTCATGATTTAAATCTGCAGCATAGAAGGACTGCTCTTTTTGTTGTTTGTATTTAGCGAACTGTGATGGACACCCTGTAATTTTGTGTCAGGCAAAGTGTAATGCTTCTTTTTTGAGAGAGAGAGAGAGAGAACTGACTTCTCAGAATAGTAATTTTTCTCATTAAGACATTTCCTGGGTACTTTCACAAAGTTGTGCTTTGGACACTTTCTTCATGCACCGTTGAAATTGTTGACAACTTTACTGAGCTCAGACAAACAGGAGGATAATTTTGTATTTCATAAATACAAATGAGGAGGCTCACTAGAAAATGCCAAAACATTTTTGAAGACTAACTGTCCCAGAGCTTTCTGCAGATGTTTACTTAACTAACTACTCCATCACTGAGGTGTTGTCTTGCCTTATTTACAGATATCAGCACTGACTCCAAGACAAATATATCGAACAACAAAGATTTTATCATCATTACTTCTACTGTAGGACCTTCTAAGCATTCATATTCCAGTGTTTTTACTGCCAAAGCATTTTCATACTACGTCCTTCTTATATGGCTGAGACCTTTGTGAAAAAGCTTGAATTAAATGTTCCACTCACATTTTCAGTGACAGCAAGTGCTCATATTGTCTGCATTTCCACATCTTTCCTCAGAATATGCTTTTTTCACCTCTATATTTTTTTAATCCACTTATTTGGAAAACCGTTCACAGAAGGAAATGTTTGGTGAACTTCTGTAGCAGTAATTTGACGTAGTTGGCTAGAGATTTCCACTCAAAGGCATAATTATAACAGCATAATAATGAGAATATAAGTGAATATAGCTGCTTAGCATTAGGTGATATTTTAGCTTGTTAGTTCATTGATCCCAGCACTGTTAAAACTAGAATTTATCAGGTATTTCTTTTCTTTCTAAGATACAATCTTACATGTAAAGTTTCTACTTTTAACTTTATGATTTTCTCTATAGCTAGATAAACACAGCATATTTTTGACATTTGAAGTCTCTGTCAGGAACCAGCTTTTGAGGTAAACAGGTTCAACTTTCTAAAATGTCTATAGGGTTGAAAGCTTGTTATTTTTAGAAAAACATTTTTCTGTCTTGTCCAACCCTGAAAAGCACTTACAAACTAATATAACTCCCCAGAATTTAATTGCATGATAGGGTTGAAAGCTTGTTATTTTTAGAAAAAACATTTTTCTGTCTTGTCCAACCCTAAAAAGCACTTACAAACTAATACAACTCCCCAGAATTTAATTGCATATTAATATATTATACATTACACAAAATATTATTATACATTTATATTCTAATAAAAATGGACACTATACAAATATTTGATGCATGATTTCAAATTGCCACAAGAGAACCATAAAATAAAACAGATGGCATGGGCTAAATAAAATGAATGGTAATCAAAATGGTATTAAGTACTTTGCAAACAGGGCAATAATTTTGATTAACATCAGCAGGCATTACAGAAATAATGGGATGGTCTACAGAGCTCTGAAATGCTTTTTGATGTCCCAATCTGAAATAATCTACTGTGACAGAAACAGATCTCACACCATTTAGTCAGATCAGCTTTCTACATTGACTTGAGCTAGTATGTTTTCCTCTATGGAGAGCACAGGTCATGATGAAAAATAGAATATGAAAATTCAAAGCTTACTGAAAATTGCTTTTGGCTGTTTTTTTGTTTTTTTTTTTTTTATTGGCTATGGCAGTGACAGTTAATAACAATAGTGTAATGTGAGAGACTTGTACTTGCTGTTTTCAGCAGCTCTGAAAAGAAATAAAAGGATTTTGTAGACTATTGTAAAGAAAAGGTTAAAAGGGGGCTAATTTGGTGATAATACTCTGAACATTACAAAGCATAAAAATGCCGGTACAGTATATAACATTATTTTATAAAATTGAGTTTTTCTTCATGTAACCTTCATGCATCTGTTTATTAAAACTATTCAAATTCAATTAACTGACCTTTTAAATTTTCTATAAAGCAGGGTGACCTCCTTAGTAGGAAGGAACATATGGGCAGCATGACACAGTTCCTCAAACGTCAGAACAGGCTTTGCTTACCAGGGTAGATCTCAGCTCTGAAGTGGAACAATTACACACTTGGAACATATTGTAGAGGCAGATTTACTAATTCAGTCATCAAAATTATGAGCAAAATATTTACAGTCAAATTAAGGTCAGAAGTGTGAAACAAACGAACCCCTGCTGAATTAATTTTCAAAAGTACAGAGTGGGATGGGAGTGCTTGAGTTCTCAAGGTCAAAATATGAGCCTTATATCTGAAATGTTTTGCCTTTCTCCTGTTTACCTCATAATAAAAAGTGAACTATAACCTCTGCCTTTTATGCTTTTCCCTCCTTCCCTTTACACAAGGGCAACAGGAATTATAATCCTAGCAAAACTATATAAAGAAAATAGCATAGGGCAAACTTTATCCTTTAGCTACAGCTGTTGAAGTCATTAGTTCCATGGGACTAACGAGATCCAGCAGAACAAAGAATTTGTCTCAGGAGATTTAACTGGAGGGTCTGAGAAGGTCTGATCCAGCTCCCAGAGAATCAATGTGAACTTTTCCAGTGATTTCAGAGAAAACATGTAAAGCTGAAGTTTATTCCATTCAGTCTAATGTGCTATTTCACCTCACTCTCCAGTTAAAAACTGTCAGAGTAAATGAGAAATTATGGAACAAATCTTGGTTTAATATTGCTTGATCTGTGTTTTCTGACAGCTACTCCTGTATACCCGATTATCTCAAAAGACACAAAATGAAACAAATAAATACATAAAGTTCACTATATACACAATTCTTTATTATAAATACAAGCCAGTTCCTAATGGGGACAACAGAGATAAGGAGAAGTGCATCTGTGTTTTAAAATCCAGTTTTAATATGTGAATATTCAAACCCTGAGTTTTATGAATGTTGATTTTTATGGAACTAGCTGGAAATCAGTATTTTTTAAAGACAAGCAGCTGGATAAGTCCTTCAAATCCTTTTAGTTACCTAATTTCAGTTTCTCCAAAGGAAGAAGAAAGCTGATGGGATATCAAAGCTACACCAATAGACTCCTCAAATATTCCAGCTTTAGTTCTATAGTGTGGTTATGTAATTTCACTCCCTCAACCCAACAGATATTTTCCTTCACATTTTCTCTTTAAACAGTACATGCGACCTGTCCTTCAAATATCTTTTTAAAAGGAATATTAGTACTGGCAGCCAGTATGTTGTAGATGGACCTTGGCAAAACAGAAGTATCTTGCTTAAAGAAGTACCTGCCCTGGAGCATTTAGCAAGAATGTCAAACCCTAAACTAGGTCAGCCTTGTAATTCTGAGCAGTCTTCTCGTGACAAGAGAAATGTAAACAATGTGCTAAGTTTTTCTGTGCAGTTATCACCCTCATGTTTGCCATATGTCTCTTGGCCTGTTTTTATAAGTTCTTTGTTGCTATTTTTTGGTACCCAAAGCTTTTATTCACGAACATCAATAAGTTAAAAGGAACTCAGAGCTGGCAGATATGTCCACTCTGGCCACAACAGGCAGAGATGCAGGAGAGCTGTTCTCTTGGCCACCACTGGCAAAGTTCATCCTTGTCCAAAAAGCTGGATCACTTGCATTTGTAGAAGAACTTCACCCCAAAACTGAGTATTCCTTTCAGGTTTTCTCCCTTTACAGTGAATGTTATTTACTTTAAAGCAGGCCAGATAAATATGAATGCTTTAAGAGGCTCAGCACACTCTCTGGTGGTGGTGGTGGCTGTTGAGTGACAGCAGCTGGAAGCCTGGTGAATGGCTGAGCCCAGTGCAAGAAGCAGATGCTGGGACTGCTACCGGGATTAATAGATGACATGTTTCCTTCCCTTTCCCTCCATGGGATATTTCTTTTCTGGAACATGGAATGTATAAATTTTCTTGGGACAAAGAAAACAACTAAGGAACAATTATGAGTGCTCCAATTTTATCACGATACATATAGCAATCTTACCAGATGTTTAAGCAAGACTCAGATACAGCATTACAATGGCAAGGGCAAGCAACTTTGCCAAATGGAAATAAAAAGCAACAAAGTTAGAAACCAGGAACAATGCTTTATTTTAAGGAAGATGTTAAGAAAATAATTTCTCTTAAGAGTAGCAAGTATTTTTATTTTATGTGTGTCTATCTCAAATAAACAGTTAATTATCATATGCCGCAATGTGTTATTTAAAATGGTTGTTACAATTGGGTGTGTATTATGTTTCAAGATATATTTGGGGATTTTATTATTTCCATCTGTACATCTGATACTTATTAAAAATGGAGATATAGATAACATTTTGCACTTACAGGCATTGGATTGTCAGAGATCCAAGTTTTCCATAGATCTGGAAAAAAAAAAAAAAAAAGACTACAGATTCCATAATTAAATGAAAGCCACATTTGATAGAAGCACGATGTCTATATTATTTGTCTTATTGCTTATTATGCTAAGTCAATGTCTGCCTTCCACTGATGAAAGGGAGGTACCTACACATATACATAATGCCATTAAAGTCGAAATTCTCAGTGACCTCAGTTGGGCACATTGTCACCAATTGACATAGATTTGTACTGTCAGTTAACAGAGACAGAAAAATATGCAGTTGCTCTGATCACTGCTGATTTTAACAAATGTCAACTGAGTTAATTTAAGAAGGTGAAGTAATGTCTAGATATAACCTACCTTTTACTGGCCACTGAAACATCGTGCTCTGTAATTCTGCTGTCCCGAGTCTATTTTCATTTGCCATCAATAATTGACATTTTGTCTACAAAACAGAATACACCATGGTACTGCACCTGTTAATGACATCAATGAAAAAAAGCAAACTGTCAATAACCTTGAAAGTAAACACAGTTATGGTTTAATGAGCAATGTTCAATTACTCCCATTACTAACCCCATTAGTACTTAGTTTAAGTATGTCACTGGAATGCATGTTTAACGTTAACCATAACAGTTAATGAGCTGATTCTTCCAAAGTCACCTGCTCCTATTAACCAGTAATCTAATCAGGCTAACCCCTACATTTCAGGGAATAACCAATAAAGAAGGCCGCAGGTAGCTGTGAACTCTGCAGCCCTACTTCAACACTCATTAATATTAGACTTGTGAATTAGCAGACCACCTGCTAGTACAAATTTAATCTAGATCAGGCATAAATCCATAATCACATTTCTGTCAAAGTAACCAGAGCACAAAATATGGTGTTTTGTCACCTTTTTGTTGACTGCACAGGGATAAATAGTACAAGTTAGGCATAGGGTCTGATAGAATGAAATTAAGCTTTTACTTTTTCTATGTGTAGTTATTTTAAATCACACTTGAACCAGGAGAATTAATTTATTCTTGTTCAATTCTTAGTGCATGTGACCATGTCATTTTTCACCATAAAGACCATCAAACTGTTCCCCAGAAGGTATAAGATTAAATTGGCCAGGTTTAGTTAGTAAGGACAGAGAAGGAATTGGGAGGTACATTTTGTGCCTCACTGAGTTTGTGCTGCTGCACATGACAAAATGAGAAGACATCAAAATAATTCAAGTGGAAAGCCAAAACCAGTGTAGTGAATTCTGCCCAGGAAGCCTAGTCAGTGCATTTCTCTGATGTGTGGGTGGTAGAAAGGCAACAAAGCGGTGTCTGTAGCAGCTTAGCAGTCTAGGGGTGTGATCACTATGTGGGACATTTTCATTTCTGTGATAATGAATTGCAGTGCATCAATTACAAATGAAGGAGTGCATCAGAAAACAGAACTCATGGTCAGGAAAGGACATCCAAAGTATGGTGTGGAGAAGTTGGCTGCCCTCTCATGTAAAGATTTTTCACTGAGGTATTCTTCAATTCAAACATGTCATTTCAGTGATCTTTTATTTCAATGGGTACTCAGCTGTTTTATAGGTAGGCAGGGTGTAAAATTTCATATTCAGTAACTGCACAGATTGAGAAGTCAGATATATTTAAATTATGAATTGTAGGTTATCATTTAAAAAACAGAGAATGACCCAAAACCTGCAAGCTGTGCATTGCTAGATTTTTTTTAAGTCACTGGAATTAGAGACAAAGTTTACAGGACATAATAAGCAGTCAAACCTCTTCTTAGAAAGAACTGTATTTCTTCCTTTTTGCTTTGTTTGTGCAGTTCCCTAGAAAGTTGTGGTTCAAATATCCCTTCAAACAGCTTTCAGAAGGCAGATTGCTGTCAGCTATTGTATAGTAACTTCTTTGTATATATATGTTCGTAAATTTCTACCAGTTAACTGGGGTTCTTCGTATTAGCTATTGTTCAAATTGTAGTTTAGTTCTGAGAACATATTGCAGTTCGCACTGGTTTATTCCCTGATGTGACATTTCTGTCACTCAGTGACTTTCTGGGACAAACAAAATACACTGAAGTGGAAACAGAGACTGGAAATGAAGCTGAGTGCCAGCGAAACAGAAAAGCATAGATGAGGAAAGTGAGTTTTAATGCAGTCTTCCAGCAAGCTGTATATTTTTTAGAGATTTTGGAATTTTATTTTTAAAATGTGAGAAGCAGTGAAAGACTCTCCATTTAAAACAAAAGAAAAACAGGTCTTCTCTATAGTAAGGTTGCTTCTAAACCAAACGATCTCTTTACCATTACAAGATCTGCCACCACCTATTTTCTCCTTGTATAAGTGGATAAACACAGATTTAGATAATCTACTAATAAAACACAAGGCTTGTGACCTTGCTCTTAATCTCAGGTTTACACCACTGTTTCTGACATAAATGTCATGGATGTGCTTTAGATTAAAATTATCTCAAAAAAATTTTTTTTGGTCACATTTTAATATGAAGCAGAGCTGGTGTTTCAGGTGACCATGAAGAACAATAAGAAGCAATCTAAAGAGTCAAATAATTAGAATTCACCTCATCAAAAAGATAATATTACAGAGAGGACAGGAACTGGTGCAAAAGTGGGCTTATAGGTAAAAACCTGACCAATATTGTAATTTGGACTCATTGTATTCTGAAGAACTTACTTTCTTCAAATTTCAGATTTACAGTTGTCTTCTGTACCTATGCAACTAAGATAAATTCTGGAGATGGTAATGACATGCCATAATGTTTTATTAGTAGTGTAATAATAAAAAAATATTAATAATGAATTTCTAGTCTTAGAAATAATGATCAAACTGGAAATATGTTCTGTGTTTTACTTGTCTGTGTTAGATAAATAACCAAGCCCTTCCCCGATGACATAGTTTGTTCCACTGACTAACAAAAATCATGAACAGAAATGCAGGGCTAAATGCAGGCTCAAAAGGCTATGCTTGTCTTGCTTGGGGGCCAGTTGAGAATTAAAGTGCTGCCTATCTTGTGAAATTGCTTGTTCATTCCCAGGCTCCCTTTGCATTGTATCGATAAACTCTCCCCAAGACAGATTTATTAGAGAAGGGGCTAGTTCAAAGAAGGCTGGACTTCATCACTTGGTGCTATGGGGAACCAGACATTAGTCCCTCTCCTATTTAGTTCAGCAGTGCAGATGCAGCCTGAGGAATCATTACGGTGGTTCCACTCCTAAGATGCCAGGTCAAATGCACTTAAATTATCCCAGACAGATATTTATCTCAGCTTTTCTATAAAGCTTCCCTTTTTTATATTCCAATTCCAGTACTTTCAAGTTCTCATATTTAATGTCAGATTTTTTTTTTTTAATATCCGAACTACCTACTGGAAATTAGATTATTTCATTCATTTCATTCTCAGCCAACATTTCACAGAATCACAGAATGGTAGGGGTTGGAAGGGATCTCTGAAGATCATCTAGACCAACCCCCTTGCTAGAGGAGGATCACCTAAAGTAGATCACACAGGAACATGTTCAGGTAGGTTTTGAATGTCTCCAGAGAAGGAGACTCCACAATGTCTCCAGGCAGTCTGTTCCAGTGCTCTGTTACCCTCACAGTAAGGGACCATTGGTCCCATTCATTCTATAAATAACCCTTTCCATATATAAAAGACCCCTCCCACACCATGCTTTTTCTTTTCTAGCCTAAGCAAGTGTCAGTTTTTCAACTTATCTTCACATTTTATGCATTCATAACTTTCTTTCTGGGCTCTTTTCAATTTATTCCCCTTACACACTTTCAAAGTCTGATAGACAAGAGCCAAGGCATTCATAACTTTCTTTCTGGGCTCTTTTCAATTTATTCCCCTTGTCTGATAGACAAGAGCCAATGTGATTTTCAAGTGAAGAACTAGGCCTTACCAATGTCAAACACACTGCAGTAATATTCCCTCTGATATAATGCACAACACTTATTAATTAACTAAGAGCTAAAATTAGCTTTTGTTGTTGGTTTGTCTTGAAAATTATAATATTATTAACTCAAGTTAAATTTCAGGGGCACAAAGGATTATTTTGATATGTTTTGTTCTTGACATCCATAGTGCTTGCTGCTGAACATTACATTTCCCCCTGAGAGCCTGCAAGTTTATAATTTAGTAATTTGTTATAGATTGTTCCCTGGAGCACCTTTTACCTTTTAAAAAAAACCAAAACAGGTAGTATACTTGCCTTTCATGTTCTGTGATGTTACCCTTCATCGTTAGTGGTACAAGCAGTGTGGTGACTAGGTTCTGAAGTATTTTAGCATTAAGTTTATTGGTTGCTACTGATTTTGTATCTTGGTATTAACTAAACTATTTTTAGTAAGTCAACTTGGGGCAAAACCAAGGAAACATGATAACCATTATGTAAAACTTCTTTTGAATACAAAGTTAGAGAAACAGCTTTAGTCATTTTATGAACTACACTGGGCAACATATTCAGCATTTTCAAAAGTATCTGATGAATTCAGGGGCTTACTATGTAGCAGTCAAGCAAGGCCCATTACAGGGAGTGTAAACACCATGGTTTACAAAAATCACAAGTAGGGAATTAGGTAATTCAAAATTTTTAATTTTTATACCTGTAGAAGTAAGCATTGGGGGGGGAAACAATTTTGGGCACTTGATTTTGTGCACTGTATTTTGTCATGTTTTAGCCCACCCAGTTTATACTGGAGTACTTCTGCTGATGGGTCAGGGGTTAGCATAAGCCAAAAGCATTTTTAGTTGGCAATGGGCATGGGGTTACATTACTTGCGGTCAATGGCATCATGAAGTGCATTAGAAGGGGTGTGGTTAGTAGGTCGAGAGGGGTACTCCTCTCCCTCTACTCTGCCCTGGTGAGGCCGCATCTGGAACATCATGTCCAGTTCTGGGCCCCTCAGTTCAAGAAGGACAGGGAGCTGCTAGAGAGAGTCTAGCGCAGAGCCACCAAGATGATTAAGGGAGTGGAGCATCTCCCTTATGAGGAAAGGCTGAGGGAGCTGGGTCTCTTTAGCTTGGAGAAGAGAAGACTGAGGGGTGACCTCATTAATGTTTATAAATATGTTAAGGGTGAATGTCAGGAGGATGGAGCCAGGCTCTTCTCAGTGATGCCCAATAGTAGGACAAGGGGCAATGGGTGCAAGCTGGAGCATAGGAGGTTTCATGTAAACATAAGGAATATCTTTTTCACTGTGAGAGTGACAGGACACGCCCAGAGAGGTTGTGGAGTCTCCTTCCCTGAAAACATTCAAAACTCGCTTGGACGTGTTCCTGTGTGACCTACTGTAGCTGATCCTGCTCTGGCAGGGGGATTGGACTAGATGATCTTTTGAGGTCCCTTCCAATCCCTAACATTCTGTGATTCTGTGTAAGAGTATGGCTGTAGCTTTTATATGCCAGTGCTAAGGAACAATTCAAGTGCATCCTGAGTTTATGATAATAATATAGCAAGAAGTTAGACAGGTTAGAAGTTAGAATAAGACATGTATTCAAACTCCAGTTAGCTAAACCCACATCAAAGAAACACTGAACATCCAAAGTTTGTGTATATATGTAAAGTGCAAATACATACAGAGAGACACATATACACATAGAAAGTACAAATAAAACTTGTTGAAGGTAAAACATTCAAGGTGTGTTTTTGGAGAGCTTGCTATGTGTGTCTGGCTATATTTTTCACCAAGAATGACCTTTGTTCAAAAAAACTCCTTTGAACTTGACTGGGAAAGGAAACACAGTGAAACTTTGGTGGCACCTAGAACAACATAGAAACAGACAATATCTTTCATGATTTTGAAGGCACTAGGAGAGAACAAGGACACTGAAACTGTAAGTAAATTTGACAGATTTGTCTTCTGTAGTGGGGTTTTCTAGCAAAAAAAATTAGCCTATTCTGATGAAAAGTGCAAGCAAAAATGATTTTGTGATAAAGCTCTGTTCTAAAATAATTGGAAATACAAAAAGATTTGTAAATTATACATTTAATACCTGAAGATGAAGTTCTTAGCTCGACAAAAAATTCACTGTTCTCAGATAGGGATCTTCCCTGAGAAAAGGATGCAGGAAAGGTTATGTCCCACTGATTCCTTTATTCTTATTAGAGACAGCTATCATTTAGCAGAAGAGTTAGATCACATGCACACACACATTCTAAGTCTGTAGGATTCCTACAACAGAAGTTTGAAGTCCACGGAAATAAGTTGTAGAGCATCAAATATGCCTTTCCACATGTACTAAAGACTTCTCACAGACTCTTCTCTGCATGTACTCGGGTAAACAGAGGACTCTGGCAGATTGCACTGAAGGGAGCTGCATCTGAGGTGTGCTGGACCAGCAATAAAGCTTGTGTAGAGTATGGAGTCCGTCACTCACTGATCTCTGTTGTGAGCTCCCTTTGGGATTTCCATATGCAGGATATGCACAGAAGGGGTGCAGGATATGAACAGAAGGTACACCTTTGAAACAGTAAAATACCAACTATTTCAGCGCTTCATCAATCAAAACTCTTAGAATCCAACCAGGAAATCTCAGGTTCTCATTGCAAACATGAAGGACTGGGAATAAGGAGAAGATAAGCTGATGAATTTGTGATTTCTTTCATAGAGAGGATACATTTGATAGTCACAAGGTCTTCAATTTACAGGTGAATCCAAGGTCAAAATACTGGAAGCTCATGCTGGGCTGTAAATCCATCAAAGGACTAAAAACAATGGAAGTTAACAAGTGAAACAACTAAACACATAAATAAAGAATGTGATTGGTTCTCCATCTGTGTCATTCTGAAATATAACTGAACAGATTTTAAAAGATAAAAATTGTAGCTCAAACAGGAATTCCTGTGCCTGCAAGGTCAGACAAAGATGACCACAAAAGTCCTTTCACCCCCGATAGTATCTAAATCCATATGTCTCCATAACTTACTTAATTCATATCATCTAACTTAGCCATATACAGAGAAGCATCTAGTCTTAACTGGTCATCGGATCCCTCTATCATCTCTGGAGAGAGACAGGAGTCCTTAGAGGGCAGTTTGGCCTGTCCCTCGCCATAGACATTGAGAAGATGAAACTTATCTTTCATTATGGCATTTTTTTGAAGTGTAGGTTAGGAAACAACTTTTTCATCCAGAAACTGACCTTTTTTTTTTTTTCAAGCCATGGGAACTTAGGTCGTCTCTAGTGACAGCTCTTTCTGCTGTATATTAATTTAAAGAAAAAAAAAAAAGTACCACATTTTTTTCTCAGAATGGTTAAAGGATGATTACTATTGATTTTTTTTTAATGTGCTTTCAACTTTCCTAGTTTGCTATCACCATACACATCAGAGATATTTTTGAGCATCATTGGTGCCCTGGGGTTCAGTGTGCTGTGTATGCCCTCAGTGAATATTCACTTTAAGAGCTGCAGACGTCAACTTCACAGCTAGTAGGCAAGCAGACAGATATCCTAGATACACAAAAGACCAGTCCAGCACTGAGACAGCAGGGAGCCCTCAAACACTTGATCTCAAACAATTAGAGGAAATCAGTAGCTGAAAGCATAGAATTAAGCTCTTTGAATTAAAGGATAGCTTTTCTAGTGAGAGATACAATTCCAGCTTCAGTTTGGTCAGATGCTATTTGTGTTTCAAAACAGACTACATTGAGAATTTAATTAAAGCATATGGGGCTCCACATTGGTTTAACAGTCGGGCCTTACTAATCTAATTGCAGGATCAATGGTATAGTTTGCATGACTCTTGGGAATCCAAGCAAAATTTACAGTAAACTATTGAATTAGAAGCCTGTGTCAAACAAAAACCTGCACTGACTAAACAAACTAAGTTGCCTAAGTAGTTGGCCTATTTGAACAATTCCCTATTGCTCTCTCTGTCTATGTTACTATTGGCTTAATGTAAGCTTTGGTGTAAACAGTACTGAAAGAACTGATCATTTTTAGATTTTATATTTTAAGGCTTTTTAAAAAAAAATTATTTCTGTAGGCATCTTCAATTATGATTGGAAAGTATCCACAATTCCTCTTGATTCCAAAGCATAAAGGAAAGTCGGGTCTGGGGGATTTTTAACAAAAATTCCTAAAAGGACATTCACCATAACAGCCTTCAGAGTATCTAGGATCTTCAGAAGGAAAATAACTGATATTCTATGAGATTCTCATGATCAGTCCCCTATATAACAGTCAAAATCACCATGATTGCAGGGAAATCTTATAGTTACACTTTCAGGGAAAGAATGAAATGGAAATGGGTTTGTTTGCTCTTATATTATCTACATTTTAGCAATAAAACTAATAGAAATACTTATATCAGAATGTATAAGATACTCAGAATGGAAAATTACAGATAATACAGTTGATGATCATTGTGTTGCCAGCAAGTGAAGAGCTACTGAAGTCTTCTTTTAGATGCCCTGAAATGGGAAACTCGTAGACTGGCTAAATCTTAAGTATTCCCAAAGGGAAAGTTGAAAAAAACCCCCAAACAAACACAGAAAGGAGAAGAATGGCCTACTACACTGTAAAATGTGAACTGTTATGTTATACTGTCAAATGTTTTCAGTAAATGCAATCACAGAACTAGCATCTTCTTTATGATTTATATTGATTTTTGTTAATCTGTAATGAGGGATTAAAATCTAAGACACAACAGTGCTGAGTTGCAATGTCATAATTTTTTCCAGAACACATTTCCTGGTATTTAATTGAAGTCCATAGTAAATGGACTCAGTAAAACTAATCTTATAGTAAAATCTTATTATGATGTAGTTTACTGTCAAATTAAATAATGACCATCAATCCTTAGAAACAGACAATGAATTGTATTGATTCTTTCAACTGAGTTTTAATTCTTCAAATGCATGAGGCAAGAAGCACAGAAATAGCTTTATTAATCAATAAGCAGTGTTTAAAGGGTAGTTCCAAATCCTAATAACTAATTGGCCCAAATTGTACTGCTATTATTCCTCTGTGGAAAGCAATGTAACTGCTCTAGATCTGTACCCTGTGAGTGCAAAAAACCATTTGTCCCACTGACTACACAATATTAGTTTCCCCTCTAACAGCACAGACCAAGCATTATGACTACCAGCCCTGAGCTTTCACTTTATGCTTGAATCAGAATCACAGAATGGTTTTAGTTGGAAAGGACCTTTAAAGATCATATAGTCCACCCCCCTGCCGTGGGCAGGGTCATCTTTCACTAGATTAGGTTGCTCAAAGACCCATCCAGCCTGACCTTGAACACTGCTTTGAACACTGTGTTTAACTCCAGGAGTTTATTTAGGCCTACATATAATAATTTCTCCTGTAATGCCACAAAAAAAGTTTATTTTCTCCTTTCTTGTCAGGGCACGCATACATTCTGAAACACGTTTTTAAAAGGTTGCATTCATTCTAAAATATTACCCAAAGCCCAATATTAAACAAAAAATTGTTTCCAAGTTGTAATTGGTCTCTATTATTACTGGTACTTTCTCTGATGAACAAGATGAACAAGATGGAAAAGAAGGAAGAACTCCATATGTTGAGTGTTGACCTGAGTCTAATAAAATATATTTTAAAAACCCTGATCACCAGGTATTTTCTATAAGCTTAGATATTTCTGATTTCCCTACCTCACATGACTATTAGAAGATAATTACATTAAACTTGTTGAGCCAAAGCACATAATCTGATATAAATATTATAGATAACTAGAGTTTAGATAATACTATTGATTAATAACAAGCTGATATTGGTATTTCTGGTTTGAATAAATACTCAGAAATAAAAACCAACAGTTTACATCCATTAACCTAGTGAGGTATGTCTACTTAAGCCAATTTAAGACATTGCTGATCCTTTTTGTGTCTGATTAGATCTTTAATAACATAATTATAGATAATTCTATTTTACTTCCACAGAAATACAAACAATGGGCAAAGAACAATAAAAAAGACTGGTAAATAATTATGGCTAGGTTAGTTTATGCCAAGAAAGGATTTACACATCTGCCATTATTCCTAATCTATCTTTGGGTCATGCATTCCTTCAGAAAGAAATAAAGGGCAGCATTCGGACATCTGGGTTTCCTTCAGATGCATTACTCAGATTATCATCTACACTATTTGGCATCATAATTCCTAATGAGCAGAGTTGTCACCGAAACAAGCAGTGTGGCTCAAAAGCATTTGAGCCCTGAGACCCAAAACAGACCTATTGCTCTGTCTACTGCATTTTCCACTGATTATGGAAATTGTTATACTTCATTTATATTTGTGTAAGAAATCTGTATTCCTTCTGTGTGAATAAAAATGCATTTTTAGCTAGCATGTATTTACTAATTGCTCATTTGATCTGTTCCCATGCACAAAGGCATGTTTTGAAATTAGAAAATAATAATAACCTTATCTATCAGGAATATCTAATAGCAAATATTTAGTTAGTGGCAAAACAAAAATCCATGTGCTTATGTTAAACATGATGTAATTCTGCTTCCTGTGTACAGAATGTAAGTGAAAAAAAAAAAAAAAACCCAAACCATAAAAGTGTCTGGAAACTATTAAGACCATGTAAAATGTCAGCAGTGGTTACCTTGGGAACTGGTTCCTCATATGCATGGAAAAAATTATGAAGTGAGGGCACATTCGATAAGAACACCATCCTTGTCTACAATAAAAATCTAAACTTATTAACAGAACTTCTTCTGCTCTTTCTTATTGTTGGCCATGTCTAGTGACTGCTTGCATGGCTAAGTAGTGTCTTATTATAAGCGCATCACAAAATTACTAATATTTGCCATCCATTATAACAATCAAAACCTAAATTTTTGAGACATACACTATAATTCAAAATTAGTTGCCACAACTGTCTCCTCTAAAAATCCTCATATTCTCCTGTTTTACTGAAATGAACATTTGCTAATCAAGTCAACAGAGACCAGATAATTTAATATATTCAATAAAAGATATGATTAGTAATGAAACTCAGAGTATTGAAATGTTTCAATGTATTTCATAAAATTTAGTGACTTTTTTATGGACTGAGAGCGATTATAGTCAAGCACAAAAATGCATTTTAAACATGAATGTTCCTTGTCCTTATGTAGGTACCTTGATACAAAACCATCAGCTACTTAAGGAAGTGGTGTATTTTCTGCAGACCAGGATGGATGTGTCTGTTACATCCTGAAAGTCTCCATCTTTCTCTGACAGCTAATGGCAGATTAAGGCTAAAGACAGACTATTGTTTTGTAGCTATATGTGCAGACTGCAGACAAGCCTTCTTTCCCCAGATTGCTTCCATCTCTTTGATGAAGGCCATTGTCTCCATGTTCAGCTGGCTGAAGGAATACATGTTTATCCCATCTCATTTCAGGCAATCTCAGATGGGTTTAACCTGGTGATTATGGTGAATATGACCTTAATTTTTTTCCTTAAGAACCTATGAGACCTTATATGAGCCCTTCAAGACTCAGGAAAAACAGTTTTTATAGCAAAAAACAGGTGGGAAAGGTATGACCTTGCTGTGGTGACCTCACATCCCAAAGAGGACAGCAGCTGCCTCAATGCTAGCTGGCCAAACTTATCAAACTTGACTTCTGCCAGTCTTACTTTTTCCCTGCAAGTAAAGGAGGAACAGATTGCCAAAGCAGCCCACGCTGACATTTTGCCGGGTCTTAATAATTTCTAGAGGCCATTTTGTCTTTTCCATGTGTGTGTAGTTAGATACTCTGCAATGTTAAACACATTGGCAAACATATATATGGATGAACACTTTGAGAGCACCTATATTAGCAAAAGTCTTACAAATGTAACAGCAATCACCAGGACTGGCCATCATTACTCTCAGAATACACAGAGGGTTTTATGTCTGGGAGGTTCTCAAACAAGAGGTGCTTCCCAATATGGCCTATGAACAAATTAACAAATTTACATTAGGTAAACCAAAATATGGATTTTCAGCATGTTTGCTCTTTCATATGAATGCTTTTACTACAGCTAAACCAATTCAGATCGCACAGCACCTGTTCTCCGTATTACTCAGGGAGCAGCCTTGGAGACCTGCCACACTAGTAAATGTCATTCCAGAGAGAGTAGCACTCATAGGTCTGCAGAGCCTTTGCTTGGGTCTGCTTGCACTCAGTCTGATGAAATATTAAAAAGTTTATTTGAGGGATATTGGGATTTACTGTATCCAAAGAGAAAAACCCAGACACAGAGACAACAGCAAGTGCTGCATTGTAAATTTGGGATTTTCTTCTCCACTTAACCCAAATAAAATGCAGTTCTCTACTTGCAACATAGATTTAGGAGTCATTATCTTCAGATTTTGACCTCTGTTCAGAATTCCCAACAGACAAGAGTTTACAATTAGGGTTGCACCATCTTCTACACACTCACAGGAATGTCTTTGCATATATATCACCTCTTCCTGCAGTAAAAATACACAATATTGTCAATAACAATACCACTGGGTACAATTCAGATGCCAAAAAATAGCCCTTTATCATTAAAGATCTCTATGGTTTCTCACCTGGTCTTCAGCCGTTGTTCCAGAAGGGCATATGTCTTCTGAAGACCCTGTGTGACACAACTACCAATATTATTGTCTAAAATGCCTGAAGGGATCTCAGCTGGCACAGGAATAATTAGTCTTCAGTTATTGCTACAAAATCCATTACTGATCATCTGTCAAAATATGAGATATCACTGATCAATCCGTAGGTAAACAGCTTTTCATAAGTCATCTAAGGGCAAAGGATTTTATGAACAGCTGGTCCTCCTGTGAGCATTATGTCAAGCCCGCATTTTCAGTCTTAAACTTGTGAGGCTTTTCCTTCATTTTTCTGCATTTGCCTGAAATAAACGTTGAAATCTACTGCTTACTGCTAAAGTAACTTAACTGTAGTGCAAAGGTTCTGCATAGCTGCATTTCACTCTGAAACAAGTGACATATGTTGTGTGTGTTACACTATGATCCAGAAATTGTGATTTAGCTTGACAAAGCTGGAATATCTGCCAGTGGATACAATTTTTCCCTTTTTGAGGGTAAAACATTTAAAGGCAGCTAGTAATCTATCATTTCCATGTCATTAACTGAAAATCCAGAAATTGTGATTTAGCTTGACAAAGCTGGAATATCTGCCAGTGGATACAATTTTTCCCTTTTTGAGGGTAAAACATTTAAAGGCAGCTAGTCTTTAACTGTCATGTCATTAACTGAATTTTTTTGGAAAAAGCAGAGGTAATGCACTTAATGCAAGTACTGCAATAAAAATGCAGGTAGATGACAATATAATAATCAATTCCTCAAAACAAACAAAACCCCACCATTCAGAGTGGATTTTTATTATGACCCATTTTCATAACCATGTTGAATTGATGTATTTCTAATATAGATTCTTACCTTACTACTAAGCCCCTAGATTCTTGTTTTAACAGCAATTTTTAGTAGTTAAATAAAATCTTAAGCATTTCACTGCCTGAAGTAGTCACTTACCTGTGAATGCTGGAATTTAGGCTTTGCTATCATTTACATTAGTTTGCAATGCTTAAAATTTTCATTTTTAAATGATCACATAGCAAAAGTCAGTCCTCAAGTAAGAACACATGCAACACATCATTTAGTTGGGATGATGACAGTAATGTCCAAGAAACAGAGAACATTCCATGAACACCTAGAGCAGTGCCTTTTCAATGAAAATGTGTTCTGTTCTACTATCACCCCTGCACTGGTAACTACCTCTGCAGCAGCTTGCTCTCTCATTGAACTCTATGGATGCCCCAGTGCCTTGGGAGAGTGCAACTGGTTATGGTACAGGCAAGCTCCTTAACATCCTGTCGGAAGGGACAGTGTTTATTGGCTCTGCACTAGCTCCTACGATTATCAGTCCAGGGGCTGTGGAAAATTCAACACTCTGTTGTGCCATTTACAGTTCAAATCAATGAGCCAGTGCTGAATTTCCTTCTGTTTTCCCACCCCACTCGGTGTGCTTTCTCCTGCTCAATCCCTCCCCACAAGCAGCCCTGGGGTTTTGCTCTCTGAAGGTAGTGACACACAGCTGACAGCAGCACTCGGGCTCAGCTTTTCTGCTCCCAGGTGTTTCAGCTCCTCAGCACATTTCTAATCCAGCCTCTGAGCTCTCAGGAGACATGTCTGGCCTCACAGTCTACCCGTGGCTTTTTGTAGATCTCAGCCCTTTCTTCTGGATGTTAAAATTCTTTTCATGGGAAAGTACGCCTTGGCATCTGCCAGCTCTATTCTTCTAGCAACCTGTTCTTGCATGATTTAGGACTATAATCCCATTCCAATATGCTAAAATTTACATTATTTAGTGTTGCCAGTGCTGCAAGAGCTGCAGCACAAAACAGTTCCTTGATGGAATCACCAAGAACCTCCCAGATAATTGTGACTAGTTCTTTACCTGAAGTTTACTTGCTTTCTTGTCGGGAGTCTGAGCTTTCAAATGTGGGAGAACAAGGAAAAAAATTGGATGAGAAACCACAGCAATCCTATGTGCAGCAAACTGACAATTCTTCTACATGTCTTTTTTCCATAATTTGGCTCTTTGCAGGGCAAATTATTTATGACAAAGAAAGGTTTCCTATATGAGTTTGAAAGGAGTCATTCCACACCCACAACATTGTATGAATCATTCAAGATACAAAGTATTCTGAATAATAAGGAAAACAGTTCAAACTGAAAATTGTTTCTCTCTGAATTATAAGGAGCTTGGTCGTAATCACACCTTCCTGCTTGTGTTGTTATAGGACCTGGCTAGGCAGAAGAAGTGTCTGCAGGTACAAAAGAGGCTGAGAACCTCTGCTCCAAACAAACAAAAAAAATCTATAGCCAGCATATCACTGCTTCCCTCAGAGCAAGTCAGATGTACTTCCAAAGAACTAGAGTCTTATAATCTTCTTTTTCATTATCTCTGCACTTCTTTCTCTGGCTTTCACAGCTATTTGAAGATCAGAGTTGGACTTAAAAATATGTATATACATAAAAGTCTTTTTGACTGACCTAAATCAACCCTTTCAAGCACATTACCTGGGTGTTAGCTTTGGAGGTCAGTCTTTGCTCTGGGGAGAACAGCCTAGGGGACCTGCTCAGAAAGCAGAGGGGACTGTAGGATTTCAAACTTATACAAAGGGTTTGGGAGAAGATCACAGAACGTACCTTCCTTTGCTTCTAGGACTTTGCTTCAAGCTTTTTTAGGTCGTTTGCAATAGAAAGTTGCTCACTTCTGATAGCTCTGTGGTGACTCACAAAAGGGAATGTGGCCTGTTTATTCCATTTACCATGGCCTGATAACCATATTGCAAAGCCATAATTAGCAGTAATGAGTAAAGTCTCAGCAGCCATACTTAAGGCTGAAACTGCTGTTGACTGAACTTTCTGAACGTTATCCTTCTGTGTCAAGGTTAGATGATGCAGTTGTCCCTGCTCCATAGGCAGAACCCACCAGGACTACTAATCAACACATTTCATAGGTCCTATCTGCCCACGCAATTTCTCTTTAATCTGTTTTTCAAGGACTGACAGATTTAATATCTGTTTTCAAAAATGGAGGGAACATGTAGAAAGACCTATTTTCTAGCGTGCATTATATATAAAAAATGCCAGTGCCAGCTGGCAGGCAACCTTTCCTTTCAAAAATACAGCCTTGCAAGCTAAAACCCAGCTGTGATGAAAGTTAACTTTACATAAAAGCAGTGCTGCTCTGCCTGTCATTCTCTCCACTCTCAAAGTAGTGAGGGCTGCTCATCACTTCATGCAGACCTGACAGAAAGAAAGAAGGAAGGAAGGAGAGAAAGAGAGAAAAAGGGAGAAAGGGAGAAAGAAAGAGAGAAAGAAAGAGAGAAAAAGGAAAGAGAGAAAGAAGAAAGAGAGAAAAAAGAGAGAAGAAAGAAAGAAAGAAAGAAAGGAAGGAAGGAAGAAAGAAAGGAAGAAAGAAAGAAAGGAAGAAAGGAAGAAAGAAAGAAAGAAAGAAAGAAAGGAAGGAAGGAAGAAAGAAAGGAAGAAAAGAAGAAAGGAAGAAAGAAAGAAAGAAAGAAAGGAAGGAAGGAAGGAAGGAAGGAAGGAAGGAGAGAGAAGTTGCTCACAAACTGATGCCAAAGAAAGTTGCTCAGGATAATCTCTGTGCTCTGAAGTTGCTGAAAACAATCCACAAGATTTGTTACTGTTGTGGGGTTTAGTGGGCAATGTATCCTGCTGAGTCCTCTGGAAGCACAGGCCTGCAGAGGTTATGTGCACGGAGTGTTTGATCTCTGTTGTTGTCAAGTAAAGTCATGAATTTTCACCACAGAGAATTTGTCGTGGTTTGTTTAAGATTAGGAAATGTAACATGAAGGCGTTCATTATCACAAGGGGTTTGATGAATAAAAAATGTACCTTTAAGTCAATAATCAGGTTTAAATCAAGCTCCAGTCAGTGAGAGAACAATGTTCCATCAGCAAATGTAGCACAGAGGAGTTTGCTCTTCTCCACTTTTTTCCTAAATATTTTCAGCTGTGAGGTAAAGCTCTACATAAACTTTGTTAAAAAAAACCCCAAACCCTCTAAAGGATCTGAATTTCTATCCTGCTAAGCACAGAAAGCTCTGATGAGTCACTGCAAAGCTTTTCCAAACTTATCTGAACATGTCTGATGTGGGATTTGGGTTGGAACTGCATAGGGACAAGTGCACTCAAAGCGTATCCTGGAGTTTTTGGCTGCAATCTATTTGGAAGGATCTTAGAGCAACTTTCCCTGGGGCTGCCTAGGGTTCCATCAGGCAGAAACAAGCAGGTAGATTTGCAAACGTTAAAGAAAACAAAACCAAAACCAAAAGCCAAGCCACTTCAAACACTCAGTGTTCTGGGCTTTGGCTCATTTGTATTCCTAGTGAAGAACCATAATAAAATCAGAGCATACAGCTTCCAGCTCAGCCGCAAATCTTGCCTATGATGCAGTGGGAAAGAAGTTGGAGGGTTTTGGCTATGTTTGTCTGCACCTCAGCTGCTTTCCCCAAGAAAGGGATGCTTCAGTGTTGTCTCCTCCACAGAGAGGTGTCCTCCCAGCCAGATACAGTGCCACTGCTACCTTGTGTTTGCTCTGTGGTATTGAAAAACTATTCTATTTTTTTAATATCATAAACATATGTCTCTGGAAATGAGTTTGTGATTTGAGACAGTGTCTAGATCTAATGAACAACTATGGCACAGTCAATGCTGCAGCTCACTGCGGTGCACCTAGTGCCCCTGGATGGGGCTAGGCAGCTGCCCCAGGGAGACCTGCTTTAAGATAGTCAGCAGGGTAAGTGGAAGCAGATGTCCTCAGCCTTCCCTTCTCCTCTCCAGATACAGCACCTTCCATTCTTCTCCAGCAGGCACCCCCATTCACTCATGGCTGGTACTTCTGTTAAGAACAGATACCTGCAAAGGCCACAGGAGGAGGGAGAGGCACAGCCAGCCATCTCTTGCACTAAAACGTAGGGTACCATCTTGCACAATCATACTAAAGTGTCATATCAAAGCCACAGTACTAGTGATGAATGGGGACAGGCAGCTGAACAACCACCCCCTACTCTCTTCTTAGGCATTAGTCAAAATCACAGAGCCATACCTGTGTTTCCTCTGAGACCCCATTAATCTTCCATGTTTAGCTGAAACTGCAATGGCACACACCAGCTCACACAGATCCTGCTAGTCTGGGATAGCCTAGGGTAGAATAGTTCCACCTTGGGATCTTCAGCTGGGAATGGGGAGGGAGAGGACACACACATGAGTTTTAACCTTTGAGAAGTAGCATGTTCAACTCGGGTCAAAGATCTACTTCAGCTCTTGAAAACTTTCCTTTCCTAAACTGGAACTGAATGAAGACTTCTGAGTGTCACAAACTGTGTGAGGCTTTGCCCTACTTGGCTTCTACTTCTGCCTTGAGCTCCAGGTACCAGGCAGGGCATAAAACTACTCAAACTTCCAGTACAAATCCAGGAAATATTGAACATTTCAGGAAAAAGGGACAGGTCAGACATTTTGTTATTCAGACTAAAGGCAACTTGCTAAATTTTGAACCGTTTGTGCCCATGGTGTAATTGTGTGTATTACAACCTGCCTTTAAAAAATGAACATGTAACACTGTCACTCTTTGGTAATGTCTGCTGGGAAGATGAGTTTCAGAAAAGCTGCTGTTACAAGCATTTTTAGGGATTTAATTGCCTGCTCTGGCAGCCAATACAAAATCTTTATTTAATTTCTTATATTTTGTCAAGGTAATAATTAGCTTTGAACTTGTGATGAAGACTTGAAAACTTGAGGTAAGCAAGGTGTTTGCATCAGGGACAACAATTTTGTTGGATATCCCATCCCAAATCCTACCAAGGACCTTGCCTATACAGTGACTTACTGTAATTTTCCCTGTGATAAAAATAAATTATAAAGGCCTAGCATCAATTAGTCACTAAAATACATGTTTCCCTTTCCTATTTGCTACTTAACAGAGTCATTCTAACATCCAGTGCAGATACAGCTTGATTTTAGATCTGAGGATGTTAAAAAATGTTCTTTGTCTTCTTTCCTAATCACTAACATTTGTAATGTGCCCGTCTACCCCCAAAATCCACACATACACTGTATTTTGAAGCTGTGAATTTCTATACAACTCATTTCTTGCAGACTCAGTCAGACTCTAGGACATGAAACTTGCTTAAAACTGAAGTAGATATGTTTTATGTCAATATGTTTACACATCAAACAAAACTGAAATGTTACCCTACTTGTGAAAACATATTCCAACTCAATTTACCAGGGTAATGTAATAAATAAATATCACAGCACAATCTCTACATAAATGTACTTTTTTTCTTCAGTGACATGTTTGAGATTAAGCATTTTTTTGGGAAATTATGTATCTGGGCATGCTTGGTATCTAGAAATTATGCTTCTTGTCAAATAGTAATAGCTTATTTCTGCTGTTCAGGTATGCATTTCTCTTGCAATGGGAGCCACATCAGAAAGGTCTTTGTGGTACCATCAGAAAAAAAGTCAGTTTGCAGAGTTTACCATGACTATTAAAAAAGTACATTTTAAGTATAACAAAGAGCCATGTAATACTAACACCACAAAATGCAATTGAAGAGATTAAAAAGGCTTTTTTTTTTTTTCTGCTTTCTTTCTGATTTTGGTGTCTTTTTTTTTGTTTGTATACTTTGCCATCACTTTAAAATGCTACCTCTATCAGAGACCTTTCTCCAAGCAACAGTAAGGAACCCTTTCTGCTAACCTAATCACAATAATTTCTATCCCTGTAGGTATCCTGAAACAATGTGCTAGGATTTTTCATGGAGTTCCAGAGTGAAAAATAGGAATAAAAATATCAAAACTCTTCTGACTTCCCTTTGTGTTAACCCTGCTGCTTCTAAACATTGTGAGTGAGGAATCTTGTTTTACATCATATCTTGGCAGTATGACAGAGAGGAGGCTGAGAAGAACACTAGGGACCTACTTGCTTCTGTCAGTTTATGTCACAACATTACGTTTATTTTAATGAGGGGGTGTTCCATTTCATGCCTGACTATGATTAAACTAGATTAAAATAAATGGAAAAAGACATGAAAGTCATCAAATTCTAAAGCAATAGACAGTCTTATAGCTAATGAGACCACTCTATTAAATTAGAAAAGATAATATATTAAATTAGAAAAGACAAACACAGTGGCTTTAAAAAAATAAAATTAAAAACATAATCTTCATTAATCAGTTATAAACCAAGCCGTGTTGGTTAAAGGTAAACAGAAGTGTTTATTCCTCCTCAGTTTCCCTGAAGAATTTCCTCCAAAGTTTCTGGTGCTGGTTGCTAGCAGAGAAAGACACATAAACTCAAACAGGCCAATAATGTGCTCTAGGAAGGTAGCTTCCATGCTTCCTTGTGAGAATGGCATGAAGAATTTCAATACACTAGCTGTATTGTTAAGGAAAAAGACACTTTTGGCTGCTGAAAAATACAGTCCTGGAGTTTACAGTCTCATCCAAGCAGTGTGTACAACTGTTGTCTGAGCAGAGAGTACTGTGTGATGCCATGCAGTTTGTGTTATATTCTGTTACATCCCTAAAGGGTTGGCAATTCTTGACTTACAATGTCTCCTTCTACCCTCCTGTAGCAGGGACTGAAGGGAAAGACAGCTGCCCGCTATTATCTTTTAACCCAAACAAACTAAAATGGGTTACATAGATGCCTTTACATCCATCTGACAGAAGGGCAATTAAACTGGAAAAGGGTATATTTAGATTAGATACTAGGAAGAAATTATTTCCTGTGAGGGTGGTGAGACACTGGAAACAGGTTTCCCAGAGAAGCTGTGGATGCCCCCTCCTTAGCCATAGCTTTGAGTAACCTGGTCTAGTGGAAGGTGTCCCTGCTGATGGCAGGGGGATTGGAACTAGATGATCTTTGAGGTCCCTTCCAATCCTAACCATTCTATGATTCTATGATTCTATGATCTGTTTCCTTGGGACTGTATTTATCTCCAGATAAGAACTGTCAAAGAAAAGCTTTTTTTCTTTTGTTAAATTTTGATGTTAGACTACATAACAGAGTGAAAAACAAAACAAAAGCATAAGGAATAGGACATTGCTCCAGGTTAGTCTTTGTACTGAATTTAGAGGACCAAAAAAAACCCCAAACCTCCCAATTTGCTGTGGGACAAATTAAGGCTACATCACACTTTTAACTAAATATCACCCAGGGTCATCATTCTTATGGCTTGCTGTGACATATTACAAACTTCAACTGGTTATATCATTGAAAAAAACATACTCCTTTGAATTCAGATAAAGGATACAGAAAAATAATTTCCATTCAATTCTCTATCAGCTTTTGCTTAATTCTGTAGTTCCTAATTTATTTTCCCCTCAGCAATATTATTTTATTCACAGGCAAGGCAATTCACTCTTCACCTGGGCAAATAAAGTTGAATGCATATGTAGTCATTCATGAGATTTTTATGTTGCTAAATGAGCTATTCAACACTCTTCAAACAACCCAATTAACATACTTTCTTTATTAAAATTAATTTATTTTTATATTTCCTTTATAAATCTGCCACCTGTACACCATTTGTTTATGGAAATACTGTGAGGGATTTCAGTATAAACAAGACATGTGACTCTTTTATTCTCCATTTTCATCTCTCTCCTTAATAATTTTGCATCAAAGTGCTAATAACATCTTCCTGTTCTTCATCACAAACTCAAATACCACATAATTCTCTTTCCACCTAATCACATTGTTTATTCTTTTAAAAAGAATATTTGCATTATATGATGCCTTTTAATCTCTCAAATCATTCTTCTGTTCTACTGCTAACTTCTGTAAACTGTCCGCTGTCTATATTTCTAGAAGAGTATGAACCATCATGTGACAGGTGTCTCTTTCATAACCGCCTGAAGAGAAGTAGATACATAGGTATTTCACAGGTAGATCTACACATGCTGCCCAGCCCTATTAACCTAGCACTGTTAACATTGTCAGCATTGCTGCCTGAATTTGTCCTCTAGTTAATCTCCCCAACTCTTTGTTCCAAGTCTCGAATCAGCAGTAGCCAGATTAAGTTCTAGATGGGCTTTGGCCCTTCTAATTTTCTCCCTGAATACTTTCATGACATCTTTGTAGTCCTTCTGAGTTGCCTCCCCCTTCTTCCAAAGATCATTAACTCTTTTTTTCCTGAGTTCCAGCCAAAGCTCTCTGTTCAGCCAGGTCGTTCTTCTCCCCTGCTGGCTCATCTTTTGGTGCATGTCTTTTGCTGACAAAATATGGGAGAGTAACAACCACTCATTTCATAATATCTGAAGTTCTTTGCCTTTTTAAATTATTCAGTAAAAATATGCTAACCAAAAAAGAGAACTAAAGAGCACTTTCCAGAACTTACCCTAATAGATTGCAAGTAAAACACAGACTTAAAACATTTTGCAGATGGGGACAAAGATTTTCCTGAATCTTTTAGAGATGTTCATTCCCATTGTCAATTCTAAGTATAAATTCTAATGTGAAAAATGTCATGCTTTGCTTTTTTGTAGTAAGAAGAACCTTAATTCATGAAACTTCCTGAAGCACTGTGCTAGAGAAGAGAGTGTAGGAGAGCTCCAAGGCTTGTATAATAGTTTAGCGAGGTAAGTGAAGATCATAGAACAACATATAAGTCAGTGTACTGTGTCAGAGTGAATGTGACAGCTTGGCTTTGCATCCCATGCTTGTTCTTTTTCTGTCTGTGCTTGCTTCTGTCCACTCAGCTCACCCCATGTCTATCTCTATTCACAAACCCAGGCTCATCAAAACTGAGATCTAATCATTGACTCTTTCCTGTCAGTCAAAGCTATCCTTAGTCTTGTCCTTATCCTAAAGATAACAGGTCCACTGAACTCTACTGCTGTCTGCTACCAGTCAATATCTACCCTGACATCTGCTTTATACTAATCTAATCTAATCCTCAAAAAACCCCCTCTTGCAAATTCCTGTTCTATTGCTCATGTGATTGCTAATCCAAAATCCTAGAATGCTGTCGGTCCAACCTTGGTACTGTTTGAAGGGGCTTCTGTTCTGACCTGCCAGCGAAGCTGGTCCTGACTAGGCATAACTAAAAATATGTGTTAGAAAGGAATTAGCTCCCTGGCAAATGGTAGTTATATGGTAATGGGACTTGAGTAAAGTCATGGTGGGGAGGGGGTGCTTTGCCTGTGGAGAACTTCAAAAGGAGTGTGAATTAAATTTAGGCTACCTGCTTCTGTAGAAAATAGAGTATTACTCTTTAGACATATATGAAATGAAAGTATAAATAAATTGTATTGTTAGAACTTACTGAAGTGGTTGGGTGTGATTAGTGAATACTTCTCTCACTGCTGTGTTTTCAGGACTTCCTGAACTCCTTTGCAAAAGCAGAAAGCTGTCCCTTATAGTCCATTGAAACTACTCTGACCAAAACCTCTACGTCTGCAACAAGGTCAGAACTCAACTCCATCCATAGCAATGTGACAGCTGTAGGTTTTTAAAAGGTTGTTCTATGGCATTAAGTCTTCC
This sequence comes from Antrostomus carolinensis, assembly GCF_000700745.2. Classification (NCBI taxonomy): domain Eukaryota; kingdom Metazoa; phylum Chordata; class Aves; order Caprimulgiformes; family Caprimulgidae; genus Antrostomus; species Antrostomus carolinensis. The sequence goes on along the minus strand of NW_010296211.1, from coordinate 9,909 downwards.
CTCACTCTCCATGACACTTTATTTTCTTCTACACCCCAAAAGCTTCCACTGCCTCTGCCTCTCTTTGAAGGGGCTCTTAATCACCTTTTTGTCTCCACCTTATCTCTGTTCATCTCATTCAAACAGCTTAGTTCAAGTGTTCTCTCTATGCTGCTTACACTGAGATTGACTTCTTTACTCCAGATTTGTCCCTTCATATACCAAGTAAAAATGTTATATTGTCTTTCTGACATATGCTTTTGAAAGCAATTCAGGAGGCAGCAAGAACAGAATAGAACAGAACAGAATAGAACACAACAGAACAGAATATTTCAGTTGGAAGGGACCTACAACAACCATCTAGTCCAACTGACTGACCAATTCAGGGCTGACAAAATTAAAGCATGTTGTTAAGGGCATTGTCCAAATGTCTCTTAAATTCTGACAGGCTTGGGCATTGACCACCTCTCTAGGAAGCCTTTTCCAGAGTTTGCCCACCCTCTTGGTAAAGAAATGCTTCCTAATGTCCAGTCTGAACCTCCCATGGCACAGCTTTGAACCATTCCCAAATGTCCTGTCACTGGATCACTGGAGAAGAGATCAGCACCTCCCTCTCCACTTCCCTCCTCAGGAAGCTGTAGAGAGCAATGAGGTCACCCCTCAGCCTCCTTTTCTCCAAACTAGACAAACCCAAAGTCCTCAGCCACTGCTCATAGGACATTGCTTCCAGCTCTTTCACCAGCTTTGTTGACCTCCTCTGGATGCATTCAAGGACCTTCACACCCTCCTTAAATTGTGGGGTCCAGAGCTGCACACAATATTCAAGGTGAGGCCGCACCAATGCTGAATACACCAGGACAATCACCTCTTTTGACTGGCTGGTTGTGCTGTGTTTGATGAACCCCAGAAAAGAAAAGGTGCATTTCATTGCATCTGGTTCTTGGTTATAAAAGTATCTGGTTCTTCTCCTTGTGTGATCAGGGATAGTGCATTTGGCTGGAGCACATCTCCTGTGAAGACAGGCTGAAAGAGTTGGGGCCGTTCAGCCTGGAAAAGAGAAGGCTCCGGGGAGATCTTATAGCGGCCTTCCAATACCTGAAGGGGGCCTACAAGAAAGCTGGGGAAGGACTTTTCATAAGGGCAGTTAATGACAAAACAAGGGGAAATGGGTTTAAACTGGAAGAGGTGAGGTTTAGATTAGATATTAGGAAGACGTTCTTCACTGTTGAGGGTGGTCAGACACTGGCACAGGTTGCCCAAGGAAGTTGTGGATGCCCCCTCCCTGGAAGTGTTTAAGTCCAGGCTGGATGAGGTTTTGAACAACCTGGTCTAGTGGAAGGTGTCCCTGTTGATGGCAGGGGTGTTGGAACTAGATAATCTTTAAGGTCCCTTCCAACCCAAACCATTCTATGATTCTATGATTCTATGGTCCATCATGTCACCCCACAGTGTCCCTGACGAGTCTTGGCACAGTTCCAGAATTGCTCCATACCCTTAAGTGCTGGAGGAAGCTGAAGCGGGCAGGCAGGAAGCTGGCAAGGGTATTGATTAGATAAAATCAGTGCACTGTACCTGAACTGGAGGCCTTATTTAAATATCACACAACACAGCAACTATTCCTTTCTAAATGAAAGCTCATGTTCAACCTGGACAGATTTGCATGAGAGATAGACTATCCTTTCATTTTACTGAATATATATTGAAGTTTAAATAATAAAACATATTTTTCATTTTCTAGACTGTTATGTTTTATAGTTTAAAACAACTGGTGATACCCAGAATTGTAGGGCCTAGCAATCTTTGAGACAAACGCAAGTTACAGACTTTCTCTGGCTTGGTGACTTGCATTTAAAATGCTGCATTTATGGTTTTCTCTGTATTATGTTTACCTCTATTAATATTAAATTAATAATCTCTGTTAATATCAACATACATTAATATTTAAATATTTTTCCTCTGTTATTAGTGTGCTCTTCCCTTTGCTGAAAAATGTAACCTGTTCAATGATTTCACAGAAACTAACCTTTTTGTCAGGTAGTAAATTCATGAGGCTAGTCATCCTCAGTATATTTTTTAAAAAGTAATGCTAAACCATAACTGGCTGAGGAAGAAGACAAGGAAAGACTTTTTAAATACAGCTTTGTGTTGTTTATGTTGAACAGCATAAGTGTAATTCCTCTTTTTTCAGCTAGATGCTTGCAATTACTGACCACACATTTCTTAACACAAAGCTCACAATTTGCCTGCCTTATCACTCCAGCACCAACTCCTTCCTGCTGCACCACTGCGCTGAACCTTGGCCTGTAAAGATTAGCTCAGCCTAGAGAAAGGGGTAGTTTGATCTCCCAGCCCTCTTGATCTCATCTTTTCTTCTCAGGCTTTCAGGGAGATTACCAGAAAGTGTGGAGTCTGCTAGTACTTTGCTGATTTTTGCTGTATCTTATACTTGTACTTTCCTCCAATAAAAGAGTATTTAAATTATACTTTCTGGAAAATGATACAGTATTATCAGATTGTAACTGATGATATGGTACTAGAATATCAGCTGCTGTTGAAGTTAAAACATTTGTTAAACTGATGGCAAAGCTACAAGGGCATTACGGTACATTCTGAATATACATAGTCAAAAGATGACAGCATGACTGAGGATTTTAAATTGAATGCAAAATCAAGTAATAATGCAACAAAACTCCTTGAAAAGAATCATGCAGATGAATAAAAAACTTTTCTTTCTCTGCCTTATATCTAATATTGCCATCCATCCAGATGTCAGTTGTTCCCTTCTGGCTACAATGGTACACACTTGGATGTTTGCATGTAGTGATAAAAAAGATCATACTTATCAGAGCAGTAGTGAATACTTTGATGTAATGCTGTTGCCCAAAACTTCACAAAACTGTAACATAATAGCACAAAAATAAATTAACTACAGAACAATATAATCTGACACTCTTTGGATTCAAACTGTATATAAGGAAGATAAATTAGACTTTGCAGTTCTGAATACCCTTTAAATAAATGTGGTTTATCCTCCCTATATGCACTTACATTAGAGTGGACACACTTCCTTGATTTCAAGAGAAATAAAACTGAACCCTGACTGATGGAGCATAAGGAAAAGTATATGCAGTTTTCTTACTTCTCTGGATCATCAGACTCAAATTTTTCCAGGTTTTATTCATCAAAAGGGTAGGTTTACTCCTTTTTTCATTTGCTACTATGCTTACAAGTATGAAAAAGTAGGTTTTATGCCTCAAAAGGAACACAGCTGCCACTAAGTTATATGGTCATACAGGAAATCGGCAGCAGAGCACAAGGCAATGCCTACAAGATCTAACCCCATGTACGATGTGCTAACCATCAACCATCCCCTTGTTTGAACCATCACCTCATTTATTTGCAGCGTAAGCTCAAGGTGTTCCCAAGCACGTCTGTATTGTAATGTGTATTTATCTCTTCTGGAGATCCTCAAACTGATGCATCCTCCTCCCAAACCTGAAAAAAATATTATTCATCGCTATCCTACCCTGATACCTGCAGATATATTTCACCTTTGCACCCACTTCTGTTCAATGATTCTCATCTAATTACCCACCCAGTTCTGTAAGTTGGAATTCTCAACAAGTTTGAAAGTTACAAAGCACCGAACACATGTTTTTGGCCAGCTGCCCTTTCAAAATCCAGGTTGTGAACTGATTAGCTCAGTCTGACCTTGATAAAATCCGTGCAGCTTTGAACCACAGTACCAGCTAATGGAGATTAATAACTCCCAGTTGCTCAAGTGACTTCTCACATGTCATAAACAGACAACACTGTTTATCACACATATTAACCTACATTGTATTTTAACTAACAGTTTAAATGTGAATCAACAAAACACACATTTCTAGGAGGTGTTTGGCCTTTAAGTATTTGCCAATTAATTATAATCTGCATGTACCATATTGTGCTCTGAATTCAAACATCTGCTCCATGTTCTAGATGTTCTGGAAATTTTCACCCACCTAAGCAAAAGCAATGCCATGCCAGTACTCACATGCTTCCCAAACTCAGGCATTCAGCTTGCTGTCAGGAGAAACATACATACATCCTCAATATTTACATGTGGAAGCCAAACCTTTTGTTAGACACAAACTTTCATTTATTGAGGCTGAACCAGCTGACTTGACAAAGCTAATTGTTAAGTTCCCTCTCCACAAATAAAACATTTTGCATTTTACCTTAGCTACAGTATTGTTCAGTGACTAGATGCGAATAGTTGTTGTAATAAGCCATTATTTCTGCAGACACTATTTGAAGTTTATCTTGTGCAGAACACCAAAATAGAGGGCTGCATGTGCTTTGTTTTACTAAAGCTTTTAAGTTGCTCAGTGAACTGTGATCTTTAAAGAAGCTTGACTTTGATATCTTTATGTCCTATTGGATTTTCATCAAAACCAGTGCCAAGCAAGGATCCTATTACTGTTCAAATAGCTGTGTTAATGAATTATAAGCAATAAAAAATGGCATAGCTGTGTCCCACCATTTTTTCCTTCTCTTCTTCAAAGATCAGACTTCATTCCTTCTCCTGAAGCCCATCTGCAACTCCAAAGCCTTTGGTTAGGGAAGGGAACTCCAGAGGGATACCCCAATGTCACACTACCTCAGGTTCACCCCCATTGTTAGAGGACTGAGCCTCTGGCCAACAGTGATATCAGTTTGTACTTGCATTTGCAAAATTTGCTATCGTAGTTTTTTTGCAAGCTGGGAATTTCTTAAATGCAAATAGACTTTCAATGTGCTAAATTTGCTAAAAGGAAGCAGAATGAGATGGATTCTGGACTCGCTTTGATGTCTGACTGGGCTTGTAATGGCCTTTCATTCTGTTGTCTGTAAAGGTCTATAAGGGTTGGAAATTAGCACCAGGACGCCAGGAAATACCAGGGCTGGGGGGGGGGGGGGTGCATGTGTGAAGAGGAGGGAGAAGGATGTAAATCTCCATAGAACATATTTGAAATGTGGGGTTAAGAGCAAAAACTGTTAAAAGTTAATGACAAAAGGATGTGTCGGAATATGAAAAGAGACTGTTTCAAAAAAAACCCACAAAAATAAGGTTCTTTTTTGGTCTTATGTGGGTTGTTTAGGGCATAGAAGGAAACTTGCAAAGATCATAACACTCATCACAGTAAATTCTCTGACAAGCATCTGTGGCTTTGTGAAGAAGGACATCTTTCACTGATGAAAATCTGCTGCTCAGATTCATCGTCATGTAAAGGCCCCCATCCTGTTTAAATACATTTATTATCAAAAGTACAGTCCTAAGATGGAGTTCTATTCTACTGCTTAGAAGCTGGTAGTAGAGGTTCCAGGCATGGCTTTCCTCTCTTTCCAGCTGCCAAACGGAGCAGGAAACCAGATGCTGGAACATGGATTCTCTAGTGTTCAGCAAAAGAAAAATTAGCACCTCCAGACACAAATGATGCATTTTCTTTGTCATTACAGAGGTAGCTTTGCATTTTTAGCTCTGCATTTGGTGATCTTCAATAACAGAGAGGATTTACAGCAGGCTAAGGAGCCTGTTCTCAAAAAGCTTCAAGAGCAAAACAATAGTGAAAGAGTATTTTCAAAATACTGATCCCAGAGAGTCCTTTCTAGAATATTCTAATAGAGTCTTTCCAACAGTCATATCCTTGTTGTCCAGTTCAGCTGCAAATTTCAATATACTACAGAGTTCCAGTAGACTAGAAGTTATCAATTAACCTACCCATTCCTTGCTCTATCACTCTCCTTACTAAAGTGAATTTACCTTGGCTACATTTATTAAACATAATCATCTCAGGTGCAAACAGTCCAGCCTTAGAACTGAACACAGCAGTGTTAGTCAGAGGGAGGGAAGAGATTTGAGAGTATATGCTAGAGTGAAAAGTTAGTCAGAACAAGGGTCTAAATTCAATACAAGTCCAATGACAAATGACAAACTCAGCATAACAAAAATAACTAGTTTGATTACATTACTGCAAGTGCAGGTCACCTTCTAATCTTTCTTTGACTTGGCTAAGATGTGTGTCTTTCTAATGGAATATTAATCTGCTTTAGTTGTAATTAGCAAAACCAGTCATCACTTAAATAACAAACATGTAAGATGGCTTGCATTTGGCCTTCTAATTACAGCAATGAACTTGCACAGCTCTTCTTAATGGTGGCTGTAACTATCATTCGAACAAGTTGTAAAGAAAACATTAACAGGCAACACATATATGCTATCAGCACTCTCACAGGTGCAGCGTGAAGGTCACTTGCAACATCAGGTTTGTTTTTTTAATCCATATCTCAAAGGGCTTGTAACTCATTGGCTGCCCTAGCAACAGAGCTAGCCAGGGCTGTGCTTTTTTCCCATATTCCCTGGTGTGCCTGATGGTGAAAGTAGGCAGCAATGCCCATCCAAATCTGATGAGTGCTGGACACCAAATACATACTCAGGTGAATTTCTAAATTGCAGGAGTCCAGCACAGGCTCTGCCTTCTTTTTTTTTTTTCTTTTTCTTTTCTTTTTTCTTTTTTTTTCCCCTCCTTAGTGAATGCATATTAAGCATGCTCTTAGCAATGATTAGATTTTTATGGCTTAAAATAATTATGCACTGGTCTCTGGAGCTTAATATGTACTATTTAATAGTGCCTTCCTCCTTGCCTTCTGGCCACAATATGTCTACAGTGACCCCTCATCAAATGGCAGCATGCTGTAGACATTAATTTTAACAGCAAAACTCTTGCACATTACATAACCTACAATAATCTCAGCAGTGTCCCATGAAATTAACTGCCTGGATAATTGCAATATTGCATGGAGTCATTAAAGTTAAGTTTAAATCAGTTCAATCAATACACACACAGTTTCACTGGCAGAAGTGGAATATCAGGCCAAGACCTAAAGTCTCTGAAGAAATTGTCAACCAGTCCCATGCTTTCTGTCCAGTAAAAATTAATTTTGTCACCTTGAACACTAATAATCACCAATAGCCTCGGAAGATTAAAATATATATTGCCTGCCATGCTTCAGCTATATTCCTGCAGACACACTCTTCAATACTGCAGACCAGAAGGTACCAAACAGCATCTTACCACACTTCATGCATCTTTATGTGCCTAGATACCAGACAGATATAAGCGATGGTGAAAATCCACTGTATGTCCAGAGCTCCAATCCCACTAATATTTTTTGTTACATGTATTAAAAATTCAAGAGGAGCAACAGCTCATTGCCAGGTTTCTGCTGCTTAGAAATAAAGATCAATGGCAAGAATCATGGGGAGGAAGAGAGGGAGGAAGGAAGAACTGTACAGTGGATCAAAACAGAATAATTTTTGTGTTTAGCCTTCCTATTGGCAAGTCTTTACAGAATACTAGAAATATTTTCACAAAAGAAAATTTCATTTAAAATGTCCCCACATCAAGCATGAGTGACTTTGCTCAAATATATTCACTAGCTCATAGGTGATGGATTTTAATAGTGGAAAAAGGAAGATAAACTTTTGGCACATGCACCTTTTAAATCATATGAGTTTGAAAATACTTGAATCCACCACGCCAAAGCATGGCTCATGACATACAACATGTGTGTGTAGTGAGGGAGGCTCAGTTCTTGTTTCAAAGTCCACAGCTTCAGCCCATGTATGCTGAAGATGTAGGAGTGCGGTAAAAGCAGAACAACAAACAGCATTCCCATAAAAGTTTATTACACATCCTGTTTTGGCTACAGTGAACTTTGTCAAAGGGTGACAGTAATAATCTGTTCCTTGGGCCATGTTGTACTTATACATTTACTCATGTAACTTTTTCCCTACTCCCTCTCTGGAAATGCTCTGTTAAGTGTAATGAAAAATGCTCAGCAATCTTAAAACCAAATAGTTACTCTTATCTGATGTGAAGAATTAATCCAGGATAATTTCCCAACTCTGAAGAGAGAAAAGCTAAAACATAGGAGAAGATGATGGTAAGCACAAAACATTAGTACAGTGCTATAAATTTGCATGAAGCCTTTGTCAGAGAGCTGACATACCGCAGCTTTGCCGTGGGATCGGGAAGGGCTGGCTGGGCAGCAACATGGTGCAGCTGGGTGCAAGCACTGGCAGAGAAACTCAGGTTGACAAACATTAGTACCTCTCAAATCAAAGTGCAAAAGGCTTCAGGAGTACAGTGATCTCCAGTCTGCTGCCCTGTAGTTCTTTTCAGAACCTCTCCTCATAGCAGGAAGAACTGTAGCTAGTTCTTCAGAAAAGAACACAGATATATCCTATTTTATACTGAGTGTTTCTAAGAATAGGTCAAAATCCCACAAAACCCGAGACCCATAATAACATTTGGCTTTGAGAAAACTGAAGTGAACCTAGATTTTGTTTAGGTTTAAGGGTGGATGCTGGTGACATCTAATTCTAGGTAAGTAAAACTTAAAATTAACACAGATCCAGTTTATAGGGGCAGATAATGACTATTTCTGTAATATACTAGACTTGGCTATGTCTACAGAATCAGAAGAAGAACTGCCATTTAATCAACTTGGAGTCATATAGTTTTATGGTTTTTATTGAAATTATTCACAGAAACAGCTTTTCTCAAATAAAGTTTCTTCTTAACACTCTTTAACTCGTGGTAACACAAAGTAAACCCTCAAGAATAAAAGGTATAGTGTTAATACATATTGGGATAATAAAATAATGCTATCAGTTTCTGTTGTTCTATTAGAGGACAACAGATTGTTATGACTACATTAGCAAAGCATGATTTGAAGGGAGATATCTTTCTTTTAGTCAGTTGATGTAACTGGGAGAAAAATCCAACCAAACAGGTACACTTTGGGCAAAACTGCAACCTTCACTTCAGCACAATTTAAAAAAAATCTGCCTGGAATGTAACTAGGTTATGTTAATGAGCTAGACAGAATCACAGAATCACAGAATGTTGGGGATTGGAAGGGACCTTGAAGGATCATCTAGTCCAATCCCCCTGCCAGAGCAGGAACCTAAATGAGATCACACAGGAAGGCGTCCAGGCAGGTTTTGAATGTCTCCAGAGAAGGAGACTCCACAACCTCAGACAATCTGAAAGAGAAGATACTGACATCTGTAGAGGACAGGGGAGTTTAAGAAGAAATCAGAGAGAGAAGGAGAAAGAGAAAAGTAATGATCTTCAGTGGAACCTTAAAGTTTTTGCAGGCAGACAGGGGATGGGGAGGCTAAGATCACAGAATCATAGGGAAGGGACCTTTCAAGGTCATCTAGTCCAAACCCCCTGCAGTGAGCAAGGACATCTGCAACTAGATCAGGTTGCTCAAATCCCCAACCAACCTGACCTTGAATGTTTCCAGGGATGGGGCTTCTACCACCTCTCTGAGCAACCTATTTCCAGTGTTTCACCATCTTCACTGTAAATAATGTCTTCCTTACATCTATTATAAATATACTCTCTTTTGGTTTAAAACCATTGCCCCTTGTCCTATCGCTACAGGCCCTGCTAAAAAGTTTGTCCCCGTCTTCCTTATAGGCCCCCTTTAAGTATTGAAAGGCCACAATAAGGTGTCCTCAGAGCCATACCATAAAAGCAATAGACCTCTTCTGTGATTTTGAAACCCATCAAAATAATTATTTTTTTTATTCCTAAATTAATCTCTGGAAAGTATTTCATGCCTCCCTTCATGACCAGAAGTAGTTCAGAGATGTTGTGCTTTGTCTGTGAAAAATACAAGATTTTCTGTGACAGTATTTATAAAACATTAGTTATCTCAATTCTTCCTACTGGAGAAAAGCCTGAAATAAAACCAAATTCAGTGACAAAAATGCTATATTTGTTAAAAAAATACTGAACTGAGTAAAATACCAAAGGCAACCTGAAACTGGGTGATCCTCAGGATTCAAGTATCAATGCAAATCACAGAATCACAAAATCACAGAATTGTAGG